>NW_015159736.1:211638-215664 GCF_001447785.1 Gekko japonicus
TCCAAACCAGCCATTTTGTCCTGGGTAACAATTGTTGCCAATCTGCAGGTGTGTGCTAGAGATCACTCAAAATTACAACTGCTCTTCAGGTAGCAGTGATCAGTTCCTCTGGAGAAAACAGTGGACTCTGTCATTATACCCTGCTGAGGTCGCCACAGCACATTGACGCTGAGTGCCCAAGGCCTTGGCACTTTCCCAGAGCCTCTTTCTGGATCTTGTTGTATTTATTTCCACAATGGGCCTTATTCCTAGTAACCCATATAAAGCAGCAGCAGGCTAACACCTGAATCTACTGCCCATCAACTTCATTGGATGCCCTCGAGTTTTGATGTTTTGGGAGAGAAAGAAAAATGTCTCTTTGTCATCTCTCTCCACCCCACGTATAATTTTATAAACTTCTATCATGTTCCCAAACTCTTCAGCTCTTTTTCATTGGGAAGGTGCTCCAATCCACTATTCATCTTGGTTGCCCTCCTCAGTATCTTTTCCAGCTCTGCAATATCTTTTTTGGTGACCAGAACTGTACACACTATTCCAAATGAGGCCACAGTGGCTTGACACTTTCATTGAGCTATCCACTACAACCCCAAGATCTTTCCCCCTTTCAGTCTCAGCAAGTTCAGACCCCATTAGCCTATTCTTAATGTTGGAATATTTTTTTTGTCTAAGTGTGCATCACCATACACTTACAAGTCCAGTATGAAGGGCTGCACTGTTTTGGGGATGGAAACCCTTCCCCCCCCCAGTGGATGAAGAAATCATCCCATATATATATACCCAATGTATTGGCACTTTCCAGCTCTCCCCATTGGCTGTGCTTTGTGCTCCATCAGCCATTGGCCCATCAACTGCCACTCAAGAGTACTCGCATGCTATTGGCTGGGTGCTGGGTCTGCTCCTCTCCCCCACCCACTTCCCTGTCAGAATAAACTGCCAAAATGGCTGTCTCTCCTGATGAAGATGCTTCTACTGCTGCTTGGCTCCTCTGTGTCTGGCTGGCTACTGAGGTGGGCCAGTGGACATCATTCTCTTCTCCTCCTGCTGTCTGCCTCACTTTCCCCTCAGTGGCTGTTGCTAGGCAACCAAGCTTGGTTCTGTCAGTAAAAAGGTGGGGGAGGAGGCCCTTCCCAGGGAACTCATTGGGGCCAGACCTGACTAGGGTTGCCGGCTCCAGGTTGGGAAATTCCTGGAGATTTTGCGATGAAGTCTACAGAAACCAGAGTTTGGGGAGGAGAGAGGCCATAAAGGCCATCCTCCAGAACAGTTATCTTCTCCAGGGGGAGAGAGATATCTGTTGTCTGGAGTTCAGTTATGATACCTGGTGATACCACAGCCAGTGTGATGTAGCAGTTAGTGCTTCAGAGCAGGGTCTGCCAGACCCAGGTTCTTGCTGTGGAAGCTGAGTGGGTGATTTTGAACCAGTCACAAACTTTCAGCCTAACGTACCTAACAGGGTTGTTGTGCAGATCAAAAGGGGAAAGGAAAATGATATCCCTTCACTCTTTACCCCCTTACCTCCTTTTCATGACTTATAATAAAATTTGATAGCGTATAGAGTCATGAACAGATAACAGATTAAAAAAAGGCATTATCTCTATACATTGCTAAAGGTGAATAGACATGGGAGCAAGCAAAACAGATCTCAAAACCAAGCTGGAAGCCAGACTGATATTCATAAAAGGCAGATGTTGTCGAAGTATATTTGAAGTTGCTCTGCCAGCATCCATTCAATCACTTTGCCCCCAATGGAAGATCTGAAACAGGAATCTAATTGCCTAGATCTCCTTTGATGATATAGGTTTTCAGTAAAGTCTTCACAATTGTTGCTCTTAGTACATTGGGAAATGCCCTTCCTCCAAAGACGAGTTTATGATTTTGGCAAGCTGCATTTTCTTAAAATTTATTCTGACAAGATTTTATCAGCCAGTGTGGGAAAGGATGTAATTTTAAGTGGTGGCCTACACAACTCCAAGGACCCTGTCTACATCAATCAAAGAGATAAATATGAAACAATCCATAGACATTCTACAAGCTGAAGCTTCTAAGACCTCTAAACCTGATCTGTGGACAACTTTTTTGTGATGTTCAAAATTTTTCATGAATATAGCAGCTTCCTGAATAGTTACGACAAATACAAAGGCTAAAGAAAGAAGAGTTGACATGTTACACAAGATACTATTCTATGATCCTAATTCATTGCACATGGATGGATGCATAATAGCATAACACCTTATATGGTACAAGGCCAGGCCATAAGTTCTTTGAATAGAATGCTGTACAATAGCAACCTGTTCCAGTAGTACTTTGAAGGAGAAGGAATGTAGAGTGTAATACAGTAATATATATATTAATGTAAATCTATTTGGGCAGGTTTTGTCTTTACATGTACATCACCCCACCCACCATTTTGGAAAAAGTACATATGATAAAAAATGCCTACCTGCTGTTATAGAGAAGTATCTTGAGAATGGATTGACAGTTTCAGTGTGGTGGGAAATATCCAAATAGGGAAGCTTTTGTATAAGACCAGTGACAGTCTGGCTCATTTTAAAGTGAAAGCCCATCACAAGCTAACCCCTCCAATATATTTAGCAATTTTGTAAAGTAACTTGCTTTCCAGCTATACCACCCATTTCTGCTTGTATATACATTATACATATATGAACTTGTTGGCTCTGCTAGGTCTGCCATGATATTTTTGCTTTACACTGTATCTTTCTGAATACCATTATAGCTGTTTTTAATCAGCACTTCCTCTTTTTTAAGTTTTGGTGCATATGAAGCAGCCTTCTACTGAATCAGACCCTTGGCCAATCAAAGTTGGTATTGTCTACTCAGACTGGCAGCAGCTCTCCAGAGTCTCAGGCCTCTCCAGGGTCTCAGGGTCTTTCATATCACCTACTGCCAGGTATTATAACTGGAGATGCCGGGGGCTAAATCTGGGATCTTCTGCATGCCAAGCAGATGCTGTTCCACTGAGCCACAGCCCCTGGATTTTTTATAAGTTTCCTGAAACTTTGGGATAACTATTACTTTACAAATCTAAAATTATTTCAGAAATGTTATCTTTATTACCTTTTATCCAGTGGTTTCCCCCCTGTGAGAATATATATCAATGGGCATACTGCACTCTTGTGTATTTTACAAATTCCATACTATCATTCAACTCAATGTTTCAGTCACAATTAGAAATTAAGAGTTAGTTTAGTACCTCTGAGTCATTCTAGAACATTCAACATGAGTGGTTGCTCATAAACTGTAATAGCGTTTATACCTTCCAAATGGGCCACTACAAAAATATTTTTACTCAGTTAGATTGTGAGTAATGCATAGTAAAATGCTGTTATATATATCAAGAGAGGTCTCTTAGCTTCCCCACATGTGGGATGCAAAAAATAGGTATTTATTGTTGTCTGTCTTCTTAGAAATAGGTTTTGTCATACTTAATATGAATATGCTGTTACTGCAAGTCTGTCAAGTTAATAATACCCTGGAGTTGTCATTTAGCATTTCATTATCCATTACTTAAATAATATTTATGCTGTGAAATAGTGGGTAAAAAAATAAAATTCAGTTCACCAGTTGTCTTCTAGTTAGCCATCAAGTTATTATAGAGAATTCTAAGTGGAATATAAGATGCTGGTATGCCTCCCCCATCTGCTCACAGAACAGAATTAAAAAAATACAGTGGCAACACAGCACCCCCTTGTTGTATAGAGGATTGTGGCATGACTTATAGGAGTCCTGGTATCTACTGTGTATCTGGGATATTGACAGATGAGAATTCAAATATCCTCCTATAAACACATTTCCTTTTTGCATACAGACAGATGAGGGGGGGCATGAACAGTTAAAACATAGCATACAGAACTTCTACAGCTTGGCAAATTAAACCTCCATGGAAGCCTCTCCCACAGAAGGATTCAGGTCCCATGGCAGCTGAGTATGTCTCAAGGAACAAGTTATTGCGAGGCAAGGAGGATACAGATAGCAAGAGCAGCCACAAAAGAAGACCTAAGTGTATAT
>NW_015159736.1:215708-219854 GCF_001447785.1 Gekko japonicus
AGAGTACTCAGGTGGGGAAATAAGAATGAGAGGTTCAAAGCCCATGAAGGAGGAATTTGAAAATAAGGGAAAACTTGTATTTTGGCCAACAAAAAGCTGATCAGGACCAAAACTGAATGAAGAAGCAGATTCACAAGCAGTTGCTCCAATGTGAGCACCCCGCAAACGTGCCGATGGGGGGTCTGAGTTGATCTTGGAACCCCCAGGCCCCCTTGAGGGGGGCCGCAGCCTGGGGCGAGAGAGGTGCCTCTCCCAAGGCGGGGAGGCAACTTTTTGCCCCAAAAGGCCCCCACGGCACGGAGCTAGCATGGCACCAAGAGGCGCACACCGGACAGAGTGCACAAGGATCCTAAGGAACAATCTTCTCTAGATATGCAACGGACGCAAGTACAAACGTGAGTGAAGCCATGACCCAGCAAACAATTGATAAAACACTAGCAGCAAAGCCACCCCAAAGCCCCAAACAAGCGGAAGGGGAAGGAGAATGCCCGATCCCGGATAGACTGAATTTAAAACAGGAGGCAGAAAGGGTGGCTTGAAGGAAGTGGATTACGAGAGAGTGTGCAGCGGACCAGCAAGAAAGTGATAAATCACGAGACTTAGGGAGAACTTTTAAACTTTCCTTTTGTGTAAACAATTACACAGCGAACAGAATAAATGGCGTCGAAAACTAAACTTATAACAGGAACGGCCAGCACATCATCACCGGCTACCAGACCGGAAGTGACCATAGACTTTCCCAAACTGATTGCTGCAGCTTTACACCCTCTACTGGACCAAATTACCACTTTAGCGACAAGCTGTATACGTTGCACAAGGAACTTAAAATTTCAGCAAGAAAGAAATAAAGTGGATGTTCCTAAAGCAACAACAAAAAGCGGAAGAGGGATCTGAGAAAGTGGAGGAGAATAAAGATGCAGAAGAAGAAGAGGGAGAAGGATGGGAAAGACTCTGATAATAATTCGATCAGTCTGGCAAAACCCTTTGATATTGAAGCAGAACTAGGGGTTGCTACCCCTAAAGCATTTAAAAACTAATTTGGACTTTGATAAGAGGAGAGGAAAAAGCAAAATAGCTTAATTTCGTTAGCCTGATGTTTACTCTTAATGCATAACTCCAAAATAATGATATTTACACTATAGCGTTTATTGTTAACTAAGATATACAATTACAGCCAAATAAGTTTGTGATTGTTTGCTTTTTAATTTGATATTTATATAGTAGTATCTCTCATGCTTTACTATTCTGACAGAAGAGATCTATCAGTAACTTCAAACTTTTGTAATAATGATTCTTGGTACTCTAGTTTTCGGTTGTTCCCATCCCCCAAACCTGTAGTATTGTAGTTTTAGAAAAGCAATAAAAATTATTTTAAAAAGAGAGATAGATCAGCTGCTTGTTACACCACACAAGCCTATTCATTCTGTTCTTACTTATACCCAGAAATTACAGTCTGGACTCAAACTTTGTTCTCACATCTGTTGTTCACTCATAGAATAATAGAATCATGGAGTTGGAGGGGATCTCCAGGGTCATTGAGTCCAACCCCCTGCAGGAAATTCACCAATACCTCCCCCCACACCACCAGTGACTACTACCAGAGGATGACAGAAAACCGCCAAAATCTCTAGCCAAACTGGCCTGGAGGGGGAAAAAAAATTCCTAACCCCAAAGTTCCCTAGATGTGTAAGAAAGGGTTTTATTATCTGTATGCCAACATGCTGCTGTTTATATAAGAACATAAGAACACAAGAACACAAGAGAAGCCAATGTTGGATCAGGCCAATGGCCCATCCAGTCCAACACTCTGTCACACAGTGGCCAAAATTACCAGGTGCCAACAGGAGGTCCAGCAGTAGGACCAGGACACTAGAAGCCCTCCCACTGTTGACCCCCCCAAGCACCAAGAATACAGAGCATCACTTGCCCTGGATAGCCTATCTATTGTGGCTAATGGCCAGTGATGGACCTCTGCTCCATATGCTTATCTAATTCCCTCTTGAAGCCATCCATGCTTGTAGCTGCCACCATCTCCTCTGGTAGTGAATTCTATGTGTTAATCACGCTTTGGGTGAAGAAGTGCTTCCTTTTATCTGTTCTAACCCAACAGCTCAGCAATTTCATGGACTGCCCACGAGTTCTTGTATTATTATTAAGAGATGGTCTCCAAAGCGTTATGATGTGTCATTTACCGTGGTCCGAAGATTGTTTTCAGGTGCAGCCTGGCCCAAGTGTCTGCCTGTGTAATTGTCCTGTGAGCACCGCACTTTGGAACAGCTAGCACAAGAATCGTGCTTTGGAGCAGGAAACAGTATATATCCACTAAAAAGGGAGAGTCCACTGAATATGGGGGTGTATATAGTGTGGTGGTCCAAACCTCATTTTGGGTGCAGAGGGCACTTCAAATCTTCTTTGAAATACAGGACTCTGGGAGGAACTCTGAATAGAAGCATGTGGCATCAGAACCAGTGTTTGGACCGGTTATCACTATATGTCATCTTGCAGGGGACAGTCTCCAGAGTGTGGGGATGTTACAGTTGGGGTGGTCCAAAGACTGTTTTGGAGGCCCAGCAGTGGAGCCAGGACACTAGAAGCTCTCCCACAGTTCCCCCCCCACCAAGCACCAAGAATACGGTGCATCACAGTGAGATGTGTTTAATAAACTTTTTGAGCCATTTGAGCTCTTATAGTCAGTTCCAAAGTATTCTTCTTGGCACAGTCCCCCTTTAGCTAGTGACTTTGTTTTATGTGCAGTGAATATATAGAATTCACTATATACTTCATTGCTGACAATCTGGATTCTTCCTCAGCAGCTGGTTTAATAGAATGTCATTTCAAATGAAGGAAATTCTAGGATGCACTTGATGCTTCTGGCAACATTTGATGAGTGAGTTTCTGGAACATGTATAAAGCACATGAAAAGAGAATGGTTGATAAATGTTGTAATCAGTAGACTGGTGAGCAAATCTTTCCTGCCTTTAGTGATCCTCAATAAATAATTTCCTGAACTGCCAGTGTATCAGGTTTTTTAAAGTTTCATAGTTGAGTTAGACTTTAAGGTTTGTCCAAGAACAAATCAGCAACGTCTAGGAAAGAGGATAGAGGCAGAATTTTCTTGGCCAAAGCCTAATTTCCCACCCTCAGAAGCCAGCCACATGTATGATGCCTTCAGGAAAAGAGAAAGAAGTGTATTCTGCAAGGTGAAAAAAGGTTGCTGTGCTGCTGGTGGGGGCAGCCAAAGAACCAGAGGATGCTATTCTGCTGGAGAGCAACCAAAGAGCTCACAGTGAACCTTCTGTATCCCATTCTTCCTCCTCCCCTGTAGATAGCTTGCCTGCTTTACGGACTGGAGAATTTTTGTCTTCAACCATCTAACAATAGAGAAAAGGGACCCTTGTCTAATTGTAGCTCTGGAGTATGCACCCATTTACCCATCTGTATAAAGTGAGAAGTTGTCATGAGTGCAAAATTGAGTATATAGGCAAAAAGAGGTATGTTTGTATCCTTCTGTGCTGTATTGTTCTGTTGAAGCATATAATTATTTCAAGCAAGCCTTCTGGCTCCTTTGACAGATTGTGGAAATAATATTAAGTATGCAGGTGTGGAAGAAAATTCTAAAATGCAGTAAGCTAATGTAGAGGTCATCTATGTATGGAGGGGGATTAGTACCCATCAATATAGCTGTAAAAATGGCTCCCAAACCCATCCTCCTTCACAATCCCAGTAGGCAGAAGAATAGAATGAAAATAATTACTCGCCCCAAGTCTCTGTGTGCCCACTCTGCATGGTAAAATTTTAGTGGCCTTTAAAATGGTCAGACAAAACAATTGAAATTATTGGTACTGTCTATTCCAACTTACTACATTTTAAAGCCATGAGCCATATGACAGCTTTGAAACAGATTTTGCAACACTGCTTTTTACTCAACAGCCACTTGCTGTTTCATCTAACAAACATAGACATAATACCGTAGGGTCCACGCTTCAAAACATCCATTTTGGGTCTTGGTAGTCTGGAGACTACCTGCCAAGTGTAACTATATCGAACTGCTGTCTGGCTGTTCGAATCCCACAGCGGTCGGGGTGAGCTCCCGACCTTAGTCCCAGCTTCAGCCAACCCAGCTGTTCGAAAGCCCTATATAGTAGA
>NW_015159736.1:220390-245478 GCF_001447785.1 Gekko japonicus
GTAGTAGTAGTAGTAGTAGTAGTAGTAGTAATGTAATTCCAGGAAATATCCAGCCCTCACCTGGTTGTTGGCAACCATATAAAAAAGTGAGCTCTGACTCACAAAAGTATATGATGGAATAAATGTTGTTATCTTTAAGGTGTCACTGGATTTCTATTTTATTCTGCAGATCAACAGCCTGTTGCTCCCACATTTTGTTGCAAAAGAGCATCCATCTTCAGCAACCAAATGCTAAATTACAATATTTCCATGTGTGACACTCCTTCTCTACTCACACAGAATGCCTACCACTCCATACAACCTTTCTTCAGGTTATGGGTTATACATAGGTCAGAACGTCACAATTGCTACCCTTCTTGTCACTTTTAAAATCTACAAAGAGTTGTGACCATCTCGCATCTCAGGTCCTCTCTCTCTCACTCTGAGACATCCACAGACAGGGTAGCCCAGCCCCCTTTAATAATCAGCCCTCACTCACACGGAGCTGTTGGGGTTGGGGCTCAAATACTGTTCCATTCACTCACTACCATTCATTCATTCATATCCTACATTATAAATATAGACCGATGGGGAGGACTAGAGATCTCTTCAAGAAAATTGGAGAAATCAAGGGAACGTTTCACACAAAGCTGGCCATGATACAGGACAAAAATGGTAGGGAACTAACATAAGCAGAAGAGCTTAGGAAGAGGTGGCAAGAATATCCAGAAGAACTACATAAGAAGGATATTGATGTTCTTGACAGCCACGATGGTGTGATCTCTGACCTTGAGCCAGACATCCTGGAGTGCAAAGTCAAATGGGCCTTAGAAAGCATTACTAACAACAAAGCTAGCGGAGATGATGGTATCCCAGCTGAGCTATTCAAAGTCTTAAAAGATGATGCTGTTAAGGTGTTGTACTCCATATGCCAGCAAATTTGGAAAACACAACAGTGGCCAAGGATTGGAAAAGGTCAGTTTACATTCCAATCCCAAAGAAGGGCAATGCCAAAGAATGTTCAAGCTAACTCACAATTGCACTCATTTCACATGCTAGCAAGGTCATGCTCAAGATCCTACAAGCTAGGCTTCAGCAGTACATGGATAGAGAACTGGCAGAAGTACAAACTGGGTTTCAAAGAGGTAGAGGAATTAGAGATCAAATTGCCAACATTCGCTGGATTTTGGAGAAAGCAAGGGAGTAGCAGAAAAACATCTACTTCTGCTTCATTGACTGTGCTAAAACCTTTGATTGTGTGGACCACAACAAACTGTGGCAAGTCCTTAAAGAGATAGGAGTTCCAGACCACCTCACATGTCTCCTGAGAAACCTGTATAATGATCAAGAAGTGACAGTTAGAACCAGATATGGAACAACAGATTGGTTTAGCATAGGAAAGGGAGTATGGCAAGGATGTATATTGTCACCCTCCTTATTTAATTTAGATGCAGAGTACAACATGTAAAATGCCGGCCCAGATGATCTTAGTTTTTTTGATGTTGAGCTTCAAGCCCACTTTTGCGCTCTCCTCTTTTACCCTGAGCAAGAGGCTCTTTATGTCCTCTTCACTTTCTGCCATTAGAGTGGAATCGTCTGCATATCTGAGGTTGTTGATCTTTTTCCCAGCGATCTTAATTCCCACTTGTGATTAATCCAGGCCAGCATTTCGCATGATGTACTCTGCATATATATTAAATAAGCAAGGTCACAATATACATCCTTGTCGTACTCCTTTTCCTATGCTAAACCAATCAGTTGTTCCATATCCGGTTCTAACTGTCACTTCTTGACCCTTACACAGGTTTCTCAAGAGACATGTGAGTTGGTCTGGTACTCCCATCTCTTTAAGGACCTGCCATAGTTTGTTGTGCTCCACACAGTCAAAGGCTTTAGCATAGTCAATGAAGCAGAAGTAGATGTTTTTCTGGTACTCTCTTGCTTTCTCCATAATCCAGCGAATGTTGGCAATTTGATCTCTAGTTCCTCTACCTCTTCGAAACCCACCTTGTACTTCTGGCAGTTCTCTATCCACGTACTGTTGAAGCCTAGCTTGTAGGATCTTGAGCATGACCTTGCTAGCATGTGATATGACTGCAATTGTGAGATAGTTTGAACATTCCTTGGCATTGCCCTTCTTTGGGATTGGAATGTATACCTTATGTACCTTATTTCCTGTGAAAATTAAGGATCATCAGCTTTGAAGAAAATGATTGTTAATTCTTGAGAAAGAGAGTTTTGGAACTGCTTTTATCAATAGCCCTTTGGGTATGGATTCTTACTTGGTACAAGCCTCATCATCCTAATGACGTTGGGAGGAAGCAAACCTTCTCACACAGCAGGATACGTTTTCCTAGGTCAGATTTTTCAAACATTTGGAATGGACTGAATTTTTATTTTTGGTTTAAATGTAGTTGTATATGCCTTATATCTTATTTATACTTACTATTCTATTGAGGATAAATACTTATAACCTGTATAATTATATGTGTTTATTTATTACATATTTTTGCATGGTATAACCTCATTTATGGTTTCTAAGGTGCTACTGGACTCTAACTGATTCTTCAAGTGAATTATCCTCTTTGGGTATTTTTACTTATGAGCTAGCAATATATGTATAGCATATCACAAGTTCCAAATACCCAGGGAGGAATATCATAAATAATCATGCAGCAGCTACTTGCAAATACTTTATGCTGAGGTAATCACAGAGTGAGGAACAAGTGCTGACAACACTGATATTCAAGAATGGAGCCACTTTGTGTTATAGTAAATCAAAT
This sequence comes from Gekko japonicus, assembly GCF_001447785.1. NCBI lineage: Eukaryota > Metazoa > Chordata > Lepidosauria > Squamata > Gekkonidae > Gekko > Gekko japonicus. The sequence goes on from NW_015159736.1 coordinate 223,153, forward strand.
CTTGCAATATATATTCACTTCTGGGCTTAAGTGTTGTGTATTAGCTCTGTGTCTTAGGTAACACAAAACCCCAGCCTTCTATGCACTGAACATTATGTTTTTAAAATATTTCAGTTTGGAACACATTCAATTATATATAATAAAGAGATCAAAACTGATTTTTTTCCAAAGCAATTTAAACATAACTTTGCTTGTTAAGCACTGTTCAAATCTGTTTCACTGCATAAAACTGGAAGAATCAAACATTCCTCTGGGCTCAAGTCTCAAACCACTTTATAGTCAACAAAGTAGATTTATTCCATTTTTAAAAATCTTGAATCAGGATTAGTGTGCAATTTCCTTCTTTGGGTGTTTTCATGTGATAGTAGTATTCCTCAACACACATAGAAGTTTTGTACAATTGAATTATAAACCAACTAAGACGAAGAAGACAAATTTCTAGACCATCATTTCCCCCTCATCTATTTTCTGAATCAATTTGTGAACCATGGTGGCATGCATAGGAAAGTAATGTTTCTACTGTTCCCTTTAAATAATTTATAATTAAGTAATTAACTACTTAGTAATTAAGTAAGCATCTGGTAGGAATGTGCAGGGAAGGCAGCATGGTGTAGCCTGATCTTGTCAGATCTCAGAAGAGTCAGTACTTGGAAGGGAGACTGCCAAGGAAAGCTCTGCAGAAGAAAGCAATGGCAAATGACCTCTGCTTCTCACTTACCTTCTAAATAATTGTCTACTATAGCTGCAGCTTAATTTATCTCATAGGAGGTTTTGAATTTTTTGTATCATATTAAATAAAAAAAATAGCTCCCATATTTCTTTACTCTGATTAGCGATCTATATATGATGTACCATAGGAGCCAAAAAACCCTATGTATAAAGGAAATGTACCCCTACCAAAGAGTTTTTTTAAAGGGGGAAGTTAGCATGTGCTAACTCAATGTATCCAGTCTGTACTTTGTGACATTTATACAGGAAAACAATAATCAGTTGGATCCATGTCAAGTAATACTGTGTACTTCAGGGATGGCCCCCAATCGCCTGTGGTGCCATCTCCCAGTGGTCTCCAATACACGCACAAAATTACCTTCCTCCATCAGTAGCATACCATAGTCCTCCATGCAAGCTGCCCCTACAGCCAAAACAAATAAATACCTTCCAACCCAATTTGTTTTATGGGTTGTATCCATGGTTTCTTGTACAAAAAGGATGGATCTTAGTTTTCATGCAAGAGAACAATGTTTGCCAGTTTCCACCACAGTAGCACTCCAGAGAGTACCATAAGATTAGTATTTCAGAAGGAACAGTGGGCTGTAGCAGGAGGGAGCTGTCACAACAATCTATTCTGTAAGCACCATTTTGCTCCAAATTTCTTTGGGTACACACCAGTATTTTCTGAGTTTAAATGTGTTTTCTTACAACCTTTGTCCCTAACTGAGCATCAGATGTGCAATTTCATCTGGTGTTGTCACGCTTCAGCAACGGATTTTATCTGCACGAGCACACAGTCAACATCTGCCTCCTGTCCCCAGCCATTGGTTTTCGTCTCAAAACCCCTTTAACCCAGAATATTTTGTTACCAGGTCCCAAAGTGGTGTTTTCTCAGCTCTCCTGTTTAAAGCCACAGTTTCCCCTGTTTGATCGCTCCTCCGGTGTCAAGCCACTTCCGATGATTTAAACCCCCTTCCTGCTCGGAAGCCCAAGGCTTCCACTTTTCGGCTGCCATTTTTTTGTGTGACAGCGGTATGCGCATACACGGAGCTCCGCTCCTGTGTTTTTAAAACCATCAAATACAGGGCTCCTAATCCTGCTCACGTCCATCTGTCGTTCGACAGTTTTGGGCAAATAAAGGGAAGTCTTCTATCAAAGCGGTGAAATCACAGTGCTCTGCGGAACTGTCAAGCGAAATCCGTGATTTGCCCTAGTGGCTCTGCGCATGCACAAGGATAAAGTTTTTCAATTCCACAGATGAACAGTTATGCGCATGTGCAAACTGAGGAGGGAAAAAACCCGACACACGCTCCCATATGATCACGTTTGTCCAGAGTAAAAATAATTGCATCAGAACCAGACCAGTTTAAACCACTCTCAGCACCCACTGACACCTATAATGTTCTATATTGTATCTTCTGAACATGGGCAAGTTCTTTAAAGCAGGGATACATTGATGCAGATTAAAAAATAAATTTAGCCATTGGAAACTTCATTAAAACATTGCCCTGACCTGCATAGCCCAGGCAAGCCTGATCTTGTCAGATCTTGGAAGTTAAACAGGGTAAACTCAGGCAAGTACATGGATGGGAGACCTCCTTGGAATATCAGAGGCGGGAGGCAGGGGCAGGCTTTATTCAGCCACCTTTCTGAATATCCTCCAGGCCCCCAGTAGGGGTCAGTCACCAGCGGTCACCATGACTTTAGGTGCACACACACTCACATGTGCACACACACATGCAGATATGAAAAATATCCCAAAAATACCAAAAAAAGAAAGCTTCATTAAAAACATTGTGAAAGATGTGGCAATATTTTTATACATATTGCCTTCTGTTTGCTAACTATTTACAGATCACACAATGTGTTGTGTTGTGTCCTAGAATGATCTTGAGGGCTTGATTTAATATTATTCACAATTCTGTTGGCAGTAAGGCCCTGGAGAGATTAGTTTGTCTAGTGATGTGCCTCACTAGGGATTAACTTTGGGATTCAATCGGAGTTTGATCTGAACATTTCTGCTATGAATTTTATAAATTAAAATGTTTCCTTGTTTAACCTCAAAATTCATTTGGCTGAAAGTCATAAGCCTATCATAGTCATAAGCCTATCATCTTTAGATCTACATCTAATGGTACTCAGCCCCACCCCCAATAATGACTGTGGGTTTTTTAATATGTAGATAAGCTGTTATTTTGCCTTTTCCCAAAATTAACTGGCATTGTTAAAATATTTTCCAAGTTTTCACTTTAGTTTCAAAAGTGTAAAGCCAAGTGGTCTCCCAGAGCAAATAAAATTTTACATAGAAAGGATTTCCCATCCATAATACATTGCAAAGCTGGGAAAAGTACAGAGGAGGGCACCCAAGATGATGAGGGGGTTGGAGCACCTTCCCTGAGAGGAACAGCTGGATAGTCTGGAACTTTTCAGTTTAGAAAAGAGACAACTAAGGGGGGACATGATAGAGGTTTATAAAATTATGCATGGGGTGGAAAGAGTTGACAAAGAGAATGTTTTCTCCCTCTCCCGAAATGCTAGAACTCAAGGGCATTCGATGAATCTGATGGGCAGTAGGTTCAGGACAGACAAAAATAAAATACCACTTTACAGAGAGTGATTAAAATGTGGAAGTTGCTGCCAGAGGATGTAGTGATGGCCAAAGGAATAAACTGCTTTAAAAGCGGATTAGAGAGATTCATGGAGGATGTCTGTCAATGGCTATTCACCATGGTGACTGAGGGGAACCTCCACATTCAGAGAATCCCAGAGTCAGGAGGCAAAATCAGGGGAAGAGGGGACTGAATAAACATATGGAGTAGAGGTCTATCGGTGGTTATTAGCCGTGAGGTATAGATGGAACACTATGTCTGGGGCAGTGATGCTCTGTTTTCTTGGTGCTTGGAGGGGAACAGTGGTAGGGCTTCTGGAGTTCTGGCTCTGCTGGTGGGCCTCCTGATGGCCCCTGGGTTTTGGCCACTGTGTGACACAGAATGTTGGATGGGCCACTGGCCTGATCTAACATGGCTTCTCCTATGTTCTTATGTCCTTAAGGCCTCAGCCTCTATGCCCTGTTTTTGGCTGTCCAGAGGAACTAGTTGGCCACTATGCGAGACAGAGTGCTGGACTAGATGGACTATTGGTCTGATCCAGCTGGGCTTTTCTTATGTTTTTATAATCACATCAAAATAATATATTCTTGCCCTGACCCAGATAGCCTAGGGAAGCCATATCTCATCAGCTCTCGGAAACTAAGCAGGGTCAATCCTGGCAAGTATTTAGATGGGAGACCTCCAAAGAATTGGGAGTCAGAGGCAGGCTATCAAGCCACTTCTCTGAATGTCCTCCATGCCCCAGTATGAGTCACCAGATGTTGCCATGACTTCCAGGCATGGGTGTGCACACAAATGCAAAAAATACAGGGAAGTAACATTTTTTTCATGGCTAATCAGTGCTTCTAAGCCTCTTGCCTTTTAAACCAGCAACTGGTGTTCATTAGGAAACTTCAGCTTTGCCAATAATATGGCTTTACATTGTACAAGACTGCAATGAAGAAGTATTGTGGGACTTCATACTGTGAAAAGTTAGCTATATTTCCCACCCAGGTACCTAAAGCAACATTGGAGAAGTTGTTCCCAGACACTACTTGGTGTAGCAAATATCCCTCTGAGGCTCTTTTGTTGTGCAACAACCAATCTCATTATCATCAGTAGGATGTCATTATCATGCACTACTTTATCTCAGAGTATTACTGCTCTGTGTCATTAGTACTTTGGAACACTGCTATGCAATAATTGTATTGATTATGAATACAACCTTTGACTTCTTCTCCAATTTGAACTGCCTGCCTCAAAGGTGTACCAAAGTTCAAGTCTGGATATTGTCTAGAAGGAATGTAAAATATTATAATCTAGAGGCTGACATAAAAGCAGTGTGCAAAAATGATATCAGAATTGTTTGCCCCCCACCCCCAAGCATACTGCAAACTTTGACATGAATGTAATTGCCAGGTGAACTTAATTTGATCAAACTTCCTCTCACATGAAGCAAGCTTCTGATCAGATTGCTTTGATGATTTTTTTTGGTCAAAATCGGTCTCAAGCACCAAAATGAGCAGTTTTGTCTTCTTCAGTAGTCACTTGGGCATAAACAATAGATAATATACTTGGCTAAATCTAGTCAATTACCAGTGCAGATACATGTATTTCCCAAGGTCATTAAAGCATTCTACTGTCTAGCACAGAAGTGCTTACAATTCATCCCCTTTTCATGTCTGCATAGCTGTGTACCTTTAAATGCCAACACTGGACTCACAGGATTGTCTTGTTTTTGCTACTGTGCAGTGAGTGGCATCTGTTCATGATGTGATTGCTGTAAGGCCTTGGGATCCATTGTGGAGTGTATCAGGCTTGTGGCAGATAGCAGTTCCTGGCTTTTTCCAGCTGCTGACTCCCACACTGTCTTGAGGAGAGCACTATGGTTGCCCACAGTCAGGTTTGTTTTTAAAACAAAATCTTTTTTGTTTTCCCCTTTCCTTTGAGATAAACTTGGTGTGATACCTACCTTACAGGGTGTCTCTTGTGGGGAGAGGAAGAAGTTTCTAAGCTGCTCTGAGACTCCAAGAGAAGGGAGGGACATAAATCCAACTCTTCTTCTTCAAGGAAGAGAAACATCAAACTTGGAGTCCATCATTCTAAAAGAGGCACTGTCCCTCTAATCTGGGGGGGGGTCAAACATGCAGCCTGCAGGCTGGATCAGGCCCTCAGAGGGCCCCAATCCCACCTGCAAGGCCCTGGCTGTTTCCTGCTTCCTTATCTAGTTCTGTTGCTGCCACGTCACGGCTTGCTTTACCAGTCTCTCTCAATCACACAGGAGAGATAGATAGGCAAGCCTCTCCTGTGAGATTGAGAGAGTCTGGTAAAGAACTGGCTGAGGCTCTTCCCCCTCTTCCTCCCATGGAGAGGTAGGGAACAGTCAGAGCTTGCTTCCTGGCCAGACTGCAGGAGACAAAGGGAAGCCTGTCTTTCCTTCCACTGTTTGAGGCTCTTCCCTGAAGGGAGGAGGGGAACAAGAGAGAGCTTGCTATGCTGGGCTGCCTCAGTCACATGGGAGAAATACCAAGCAACTTAAAGACCAACAAAGTTTTGTTCAAGGTATGAGTTTTTGTGTGCCTTGCTACAGTGTGTGTGTGTGTGTTTTGTTTGGCTCTTTATGCCAGGGCTATCCTGGATGCAACTGGGTTCCTCCCCCTTTTCACTGTATTCATGCCCTCATGATCTAGTCTTTCTCAGTAAGAAAGCAATGTGAACTATTTTAGAGGAGGAATAACAACAGGCCAGTGAGGTGGATTAGGCTAACAGTGTGTGTGCAGACCAAGTTTACCCAGCACATTTCCTTTGTAGGAAATTGTAGTTATTTCTCTGGGGAAGAGTATAGTTTTGTAGACAAACACATGGCCCTCAGTCTGTGTCCGGATGCCTTCTCATGTTCTTGTCCAGCACATAAAGCAGCTTATGTACAAAAGGTTGCAATGCCCAGCAATGTTTTGAAATGTTTTCCCACTGAGCATGAGATATATGTAATGAATGTCAAGAAGTCAAAAATAGGTTTGCAGTTTACAGATACACACATGAACAGTATACTCAAAATTGCTGGAGCACAGACATATTGATGCAATAATTCAGAGCAAGAGGTGTCAGTTATCAGAGACTGTTAAATAGACAAAATTTTGCAAAGGTGCTAGTGTTTTAAGCATGTTTTATTTAAAGTTTAAAAATATTTAATTGTGTTTGTCTGTGTCCTTTATAAAGTTTATATCTCCGCTACCTGGCATTACATTTTATGACACACAAGGCCCAGCCCAACACGGTCTCATTTATGTCAGATCCGGCCCTCATAACAAATAAGTTCAACACCCCTACTCTAAATGCTCTGTAAATGCTTCTGTTTCAGCCTTCTTTGCACATCAATGCGTTCTGACATGATTAACATCACATACCAAGACACACTGCAGCTCACAGGGGGCTGACCTTCTTTCTGATCTTCCTTTCTTCCCTAGGACCCCAGGCAAACTTGCTTCCTTTGTCTTTGCTCTGCCACTGCCCTTCTTTTATTCTGCAAGATACTTCCTGTTCTATACTTCCTCAGATGGCCCAGCTCTTGACTTTCCTGTTCCCTCTTCCTTTGCCATTTCATCTTCTGCATAGTCATATCCAATCTGAGGCTGTGTGGAGACAACAGGTCACAGCTCATCAATCCAGCACACCCCAGTGCTTCACTGGAGTTCAGGAGCCTTGGATGTCTGGCCACCTGTGGCCGTTAAGCCACCCCCCTTTTTGCCTGTTCCCTTCTAGGGGAACCTGAGTGATTAGTCTGGCCTGCCCAACTTTGCAACTCTGGTATCTGCGTGCCTGCCATCATGACTCAATCTCCACAGGTACAAGACTGGCCCCTTCACACCCTGATGGCTTGCTGACATGGAGCCATCATACTTGAATAGATCTGCCACCATCAGAGGAATCTTTGGAATCCCAAGTAAATACCTATCTGAATTTCACTCCCTCCTGCCACTTCTGGTCAAGCTGTAAAATGCAAAAGGAAAGGGAGTTTCTCTCCCTGCCTTTCTCTGTGCTGGAGCTGTCTTTTCAGCACCAACTGCCTAGTAAGCATGTAACTGAACTAGCCAAGGGATCATGGGCAAGTTCTTATCTGAAGAGGTTCACTCCCAAAATCCTGAGATTTTAAAAAAAGCTTTGTTAACTACTCACATATTTGTAAAAGCACAGATATTTGGAGGCAATCTACAAGCAGGACAATCTACAAGACTTAAGTAAGAATATTAGAAAAAAATAGAAAATTATTATATCAATGCGTTCTGACATGATTAACATCACATACCAAGACACACTGCAGCTCACAGGGAGCTGACCTTCTTTCTGATCTTCCTGCTCCCTTCTAGTGGAACATGAGTGATCAGTCTGGCCTGCCCCACTTTGCAACTCTGGTATCTGAGTGCCTGCCATCATGACTCAATCTCCACAGGTACAAGACTGGCCCCTTCACACCCTGATGGCTGGCTGACATGGAGCCATCACACTTGGATAGATCTGCCACCATCAGAGGAATCTTTGGCAACCCAAGTCAATACCTATCTGAATTGCACTCCCTCCTGCCACTTCTGGTCAAGCTGTAAAATGCAAAAGGAAAGGGAGTTTCTCTCCCTGCCTTTCTCTGTGCTGGAGCTGTCTTTTCAGCACCAACTGCCTAGTAAGCATGTAACTGAACTAGCCAAGGGATCATGGGCAAGTTCTTATCTGAAGAGGTTCACTCCCAAAATCCTGAGATTTTAAAAAAAGCTTTATTAACTACACACCTATTTGTAAAAGCACAGATATTTGGAGGCAATCTACAAGCAGGACAATCTACAAGACTTAAGTAAGAATATTAGAAAAAAATAGAAAATTATTATTTTGTTATATTTATTCTATTTCTATCCCACCCTCCCCTCTTCTAGGAAAGGCAGAAAAGCCTGAATAATACTAAGATGGCTGTGCTCTGGGCAATAGTAATGCCTAGCTATAGCTTTAGAAAAATGGTCCAGCAACTACATGAAAATGGCCCAACAGTGCAGGGTTGGTTTTCATATCTGTGGGATCTCATTTCCCTCTTTATACAGAAGCCTGTATTATTCTTAAAAACTTGTTCATTCATTCATAGTATAGTTATTGTTTATCCATTCATAGCATAGTTACCACTATCTAGGGATTAACACTTGGTGGCCATGACTGGTTGCCTCAGAACAGTTTCAGTAGCCAGAATTTGCCGATGACAAAGTCACTTATGTGACCAGGTAGGGAAATCAAGTTCCTTGTCTCCAGCAAAGCAACTGCCTCCTCTTCCTCTCCTATATGTGAGGTAGCATGTGCTGAACTGTCAGGTATGGGGATACTAAAAAAAAGTATTTCATGGTTAGGTCCCAACTGTAAAAATTGTAAGCACACATAGAAAGAGACCAATGAGATTAATTGGGGAAAGGAAATACAGAACTTAGAAAGCAAAAGGAAAATAAATATATCTGGCTTATTCAAAATTGATGAGGTTTCTCTAGTAATATTTGATTATTTAGCCAACTCTATTCTACAGTCTATGGTTAAATCTGTTTCAACATATGGTGAGCTTGGATTGCCACAATATTGGTTAAAATAGTTTTGTAAATTATGGAGGATGAAAGGCAAAATCTCTGGGCCATCTATTTTTGTTTTTATTTTATTTTACTTTATTTATAGGCCACTTTTCTCACTGAGAATACTCTGTTGCCAGTTCAGTGGTTCAGTGTTATTGTAAACTAACCACAACAAATGTCTGCTAACAAATATTCTGTGTAAAAATTGGATTTGTAATGGGCAATGTGTTCTTGGAATACACTTGGCACTTGTACTAGGTTGAGCATTTATCTGAAGGAGTGGGCATGTTATGATTTTGATAAACTGTCAAAAGCTTATGGATCACGTTTTCTTTGGTAAAGAGGCTGATACATGAATGTTGACCCTCATTCAGAATGTAGCACAGATTCACAATGTATCAAAAACTTGTTTTCATCCCCTTACACTGATACGACAACATTTGAATTTTCCCATGGCATTTCAGTGAATGGACTTGCTTGATCTTTAGTTTTGAGTTGGATCAGAAAAATATTACACTATTTGCATTTTCATAAAATGATAATGGAATGGGAAGAAGAAGATAAGAAGATAAGAGATTGGATTTATACCCTGCCCTTCACTACCCAAAGGTGTCTCAGAGCAGCTTACAAACTCCTTTCCATTCTCCTCCCCACAATAGACACCCTGTGAGGTAGGTGGGGCTGAGAGAGCTCTTTCCAGAAACTGCTCTTTTTCAAGAACAGCTCTTATCAGGCTTGCCCAAGGTCATCCAGCCAGGTGCAAGTGGAGGAATGGGGAATCAAACCCGATTCTCCCAGATTAGAGTCTGTGCACTTAATCACCACACCAAACTGGAAGCCAATAGTACCATCCTAAGCAGAATTATATCATTCTATTTACAAAATAGTTGCAATCTAGTGTTGTTCATTGTTTGTAGCTACCCAATTAGGAATGTACTTTAATTTATGGAGTCTAATTTATGGATAGCCCAATCTAGTCAGATCTCAGAAGCTAAGTAGGGTTGGCCCAGGCTAGTATTTGGATGGGCAACCTCCAAGGAATAACCTCCAAAGGAAGTTTAGAAAACTTATTGAGGGCCAAAAGTTAAAAACATAAGTAAATATAAGCAAAAGAGTGTTAATTTCAAAGACATATAAAAACCTTGTAGGGGCCCAAGTAAAGCACAAAACATTAAAAGTGACAAATGCACAAAAAGGACAGTGTTGCATTTTGGCTCACAAGAACCTTCTTCAGAGGTCAAATAGTACAAAGTACAAAATACACCAAACAACAAACTCCCTGTTACACATGTGAGACAATAAACAATTAATAATATAGGACCAAAATTGAAATGTTCCAATATGGAATTGAATGACACACCAAAAGATTTCTGTTTGGGGCCACAAATATATCTGGCCTTGTGTCAGAAGCAGTTGTATATACTGGAAATAATATAAGTACCAATATGTACCTTGCCTTATTAGGGACATTGTGACATCAATATGTAGTCCTTATTCCAAGGAATACCAGGGACATGAAATAGAAGCAGGCAATGGCAAACCACCTCTGAAATGTCTCTTGCCTTAAAACAAGTCTAGCTCACCACCTAGTGGTGTATAATGCTAAAAGAGCTAGAACAATCTTAGGGCTGCCAGACAATCTTAGGGTCTCCTGGCAATACTACACCCAAGGTCATATGATGGTGGTGGTGGTGACTGAGTCATTTATCCTGAGCCTAAGAAATTAGATATGTTAGATACTGAATAAAATATCATGGTTATGAAAAGCTATTATTGCTAAACAAAATGTTGGGATTCCTGAAAATGGCACACATGAATTTATGCTTCCTTCCTTTCCCTCATATTTCCTTGTATTTGTACTCTTTTGCAATGATCTTCCATTGTTTCATTCTGCTCCACTATCTCTGACAGGCTCCATTGCTTCGAAAGTGTGAATCCAGCCCTAGGGCTACAGGTTAAGATTGTTAAGGGACTTGCTGGATCTGCTATTTCCTTTCTTCTTCTCATAAGTAATTATGAACAATTTGCTCACTGTTATGAGTATAATAAAAGGTTCTGTACTACTCCAAGATGAAGGGAAATTACATTTTATTGTAGTAGCTGTCTGAACAGTTTTCTCTAGTCTATAGTGATTTCCTTACCATATGCATCAACTTGCACACATTTTCATGTTGGAAATTAGGGTAATTATTTTAGGCATGACTAAAGGATGAATGTGCAGCTCTTGACTTATGTGAATAGGACATTATTAGTGATGCTAACATAGGGGTGAGACTGTGCATCAGTAAGCAGCATGCGTTCTGAAAATAAAATGTGCTATCAATTTGTTACTATATGTCCTATTGCTTTTTGCCTGTTTCATGGAATATTCACTCAAGGTATTTCATAGACTGAAATGGTAGTACACTTCATCATTACGAGAGATTTTTTTTTAAAAAAACCAGATTTACGTATACTAAACATTTTATCCATGATGTGTATATTTACTTGGAATCAAGTCACAATGAAATCAACAGATCTTCCAAGTAAGCAAAATTGTAGAGCTGTTTGGGCTTCTGAGTGCTAATGCTTACCTTATGTAAGCAACTTCCATTAAGTATATATTCAGCACAGCTCAGAGAAGCAACATTTTGCATGATTGGCTGTTGATAACTGTGGAGGAATGCCCTTCACCCTAGAATTCACCTCCCCCAATAATGTAACCATTGGTACTTCACTCTGTCTGTGAGTTTGAACCTACTGGGACCTCATAGCTGGTAGGAAGGAAAGGTACCAGAGGATGAGTAATCAAGCACAGAGTACCTTAGTGCTTACAGATGCAAATGGTTCTGGTAGAAGAACAAAAGCTTACCACTTTGTACCTTACTAGAATGCCACCTTAAGGGAGAGAGATTGGTACAGCCAAATGGCGAGGTATTAATTTCTTATTCTTGAGGCAGGAAGATCAGAATGACCCCATATGGGGTGAATTCTTTAAGGGGAAATTATAAATTCTCAGTATATGAGAATGAAGCTCCCTTCTCCTTATTCTTTTTTTATTGGATGGGCACAAGCTCATTTACCTAGTAACTCTAAACCTTTTCCTAGTAACTCCATCTTGTCTACATGAAAAAGGGCAATGAGGAGCAGTCCCAATTCTGAAAACTAAGGCAATGTTGGACTTTTAAATGCTGCAACTTCAAAAGTTAATAAGGTATCCTAGCAACAACATTGCTAGAATAACCGTAGTGTTTAGGAAATGAATACTGCATGCTTATTTCTTTTCTTTGGATCCTTGTTCAGCCTGATGCTTGAACAGACCATGTACACGTTTTATATTGTTTATTAAACACTCTTATATTTTGAATGGTTGAAGTCTGATCTCCATAAACACACTGTGGTAAAGGTGAGATGAAGCAGGGAAGCTTTTTGAGTACAATAGCTCAAAACTGCAAAAGTGTACCAGGTCATATCCGTGCTAGCTATTGTGAGCAAAATGGAAAACACAGCAACAAGACAGAGTCTCTAAACTGCGATGAAGAAGAAGTGCTAGATTTGCAAATCTCTCAAGCAGGGGGTACCTGCAGATTTGCTGGTGGCAGTGGTTACTGCCCATAGAGCAGTTTGGTATCTATCAGAAATAAGGGGAAAGGGTGACATCTCCAAGGAGACATGGGACAGTAGTTGATGTTTCTGACCTTCTGGAACCTGAGGAAACTCAAGGCCTGCAAGTCAATTCTTTAAAACACTGTACCACTTTCCGTGTCCTGTCATCAATCAGTGCTGCACTTCCTGATTTGAATTTACTTTTTTCCACATTAATGATTTAAAAACTTAGCAACATGCTCCACCCCCGGGTATTGTGCCTTCCCTCCTCCTTAATTAAAAAATAATATTTTTCTTTCATTTAAATAGAGAATTTGCACCAGTGAAATTTACCATAAATGGAGAAACTGAAATGCTGCATGATCACCAGCCAAACTTACTGTGTTTGAACATCTTCAATTACACATGAGGCATACTCCTGTTTGGATCACTACTGTGTTCTGTGGCAAAGGTCATCTCAAGCATAGAACTGTGCTGAGCAGCTCTGCATCTGCACAATAGTTGTTTAGTCATTGCAGTTTGTGGCTGGTTTTGCCCACTCTAAGAACTAAATAATCTAATCTACTGGAGAACCAGTCATAGTCATCCATGTTATTAAATCTATCAACTTGTATAAAATGCAGAATCATTTGCAGTTCAGTTCCTCCATATGCCTGCACCATCAGTTGTTAGCACCCAGACCTCTGCTTCAGAAGGGAAGTTTGTAAAGGCAGGGCCGGTGCTACCATTAGGCCAACTAGGCGACTGCCTAAAGCATAGACCTCGGAAAAGCGCAGAGCTGACAATCAGCATTAGGGTATGAAATTTGTCACATTAGGGTGTGGCCCCAAATGCAATTCTTGAAGAACTGCAGGTATCCATGCAGCCTGAAACACTTAAAACAACTGTGCTGGAATCTATTAAGTGGGTGACTGGTCTGAATGCAAGTCATGTCCTTTGGACTTTAAGGATGACATGATAAAACAGAATAAATGCAGATGTGTAGTTCAGTGCCTAGAGTTCATCCAAAAAGGGGTCTGGGGCAAATTGGAACCTTATTCCAGAGCTAACCTCTTTTCCTGGAGACAAAATAAGGCTTTGACTATGCAATTGTTCATACCTGAGGCCTGGCTGGCTGACCAGGAGATATTAGCAGACAAAGTAACACAAATGATCCCAGTAGATGATGACCAGACTGCTCCAAATACCCAGCCTGCCACTAGGCCCCTTCTTTTAAACATTGCAGACCAAATTGGAGCTGAATCATCAGGTCTGCTGGATCTGCCACTCTCCACGCTGTGTAGCTGGCCAACATATAACTGGTCAAATGGAGGTGGGCTTCAGAAAGCAATATGAGAACCTCCTGGCTGAGCCAGTGATGGACACAGTTGCCCAGGGTCTTCTGGTCCCTCCCCGTCTCTCCACCTGGTCACAATAATTGCTCTAGCTGAAGTCTGTGAGCAGGCTCCCCCCCCCCCCAACAGGATCAGTTAGTATGCAGCAATGAGTAGAGGGAACTTCATCAGGTTGTGTGGCAGCACATATGTGTGAAAGTCGATATGAAATGTATGGAAGCCAATTCAAAACATTGCCTGCCTGATCATAACTATTGATCTGGATGCAATCTAAATTTGCTGGTGTTCAAGCATCCTTAGATCTGCTGTGCATTGTGCTTTTTTGAAGATGAAAAGGGACAGGCTTGGCATCATGAGGCTCAAAGGAGTGCATTGTCACCTTAGAGTGAAAGATGAAATTATGGGGGGAATTGTTTTTGTTATTGTTGTTATTATTTTATTGTAAAAGAGAACAGTAACAAATCCAAAAAGCTAATGTCTATACATTACATCAAGGAAATTATGTGAGTTTTTGAGAGACAGGTGAAAGAAGATCCTCTGCTTACGCCAGGGTGTATCTGTAAATATTGGAATAGCTGTACAACTGATAGATTAAATATGAGTTGTATTTTAAAACTTGAGGACCTAACACTGTGAAAAATGAAGTTCATCACTGGAACATCCATGGAAGATCCCATGAGCTCATTTTTGTTCATATTTTGCTTCATTGCAGACTATGTAAAGTGTCATTTTATATGTTTTGTTAAATGTATTAAAGTCAAATGAGCTCAAGGAAAACATTTTGCTTGAATTGTTACCAATCTTTATTATTAAATAGGGAATGATGTGCAATGTAATGTCAGCTATTAAGTTTCCTTTCCCTTTTAATCATTAAATCTAATGCAATAAGCAGCTGCTGAAGAAAGGCATGCTAATATACTTTGTGGGCTATAATTTCTGTATGCTTCTTTGTGAATTAGCAACCTTACATAAACATTTTCTGTAACTAGTAGTGCAATCTTAAAATAGTTGACAGCTTTCTAAGTCCATTGAAGTCAAAATGCTTGGAAGGATGTAATGCCACCAAGGGTTGTGCTGCAAGCATATAAAAGTATCAGTTCACAACTACCACCACAATATGCAATAATTACTTCTCAAATGGTTAATTTTATACCTTTGTTTAATACCTATAACATAGAATTTTCCCATCCTTTGATTTTGATGTTGTATGAAAATCATAAGCCATGCTGACAATTATTTAGCACCAGGCCGAGAAATCATGCTGGTTGCCTTGGGGCCATATCCCACATTATATTTTTGTGTTTGTAGTTCGTGTGGATATCTTACTATGGAAAAATAAATCTATTAATCCCAGCCTACTAATCAGGGTTGTGAGATATTTTAGAACGTTGCCAGAAGTTATTCATACAGCTTTATTAGTACATTGTAACTTCTCCTTGCTCTCTCAGGTATTTAATAATAATTATGCACCATCAAGTTGCAACAAATTTATGGTGACTTCTCATGGGGTTTTCAAGGCAGGAGATGAGCAGAAGTGTTTAGCCATTGCCTTACTCTCCATAGCAACCTGGTCTTCCATGGAGGTCTCCCATCCAAACACTAACTGTGGCCAACCCTGCTTATCTTCCCAGATCTTATGACCTTGGGTTAGCCTGGGCTAGTCAGGCTGCTCTCCCAGGTATTTAGGAATTAAAAATAGCTTTCTGACCTCAAATATCTAAGGATATGAGCATTCACTGGCAGAAAGAGATCTCAGGTGCAGGTCATTCTTCAAGACAAACATTGTAGACATCTATTGTAACTCTGTCATTCTCCCGTGTAGTTAAATACTACTTGGAAGGTCACAGTCTTGTCAAATCTGCAGAGACTTTTTGACCAATGATTCCTTACTATGCTTCAGCAGCTAGACATATATCACTGACCATACTGCTTATCTGACCTTGTTACCACCTATGATTCCCATTTCACACACTCTGAATGTCAGTTGCTATGCATCAACATCTTTCATAAAGCATGATACTTTTCATCCCAAACATTTTCTTTGCTTCCTCTGAATTAAAATTACCCATCTGACTGTGAGAAACAGTATGATTTCATAAAATGAGCTTTATCTCTTGTTTAGAATAATAGAGAACTGTATTATAATCCGATTAAACTATAAATTATACATAACTGGCACTAAACACTGTTGAACATAGTGGGACTTCCATAAAACTGTTCTGTAAGTTGTGTTTCTTTAACCTTCTGTCATAGCAGAGTTCACTGTACTATTGCTATACTACAAGGCTAATGCTATTGGTTTAATGAGAAAGTCTTTCTTGTCATGCCTGCTTTTACTTATGTTTCTCTCTTACTAAGGGCTTGGAGCAAAAAAACTGTTTCACAGTAAAAATAACTTCCAATTTAAATATACAGACTATACGGAAATTTAGGATTTAAGCAACAACCCCTCAGCATGTAACATGCAGCCAAATACTGGCAATCCATAGGCATATCTATGCCAGGTTACTCAACAACCACCAGGGTTTATAAAGACTTGTGGCCAGGGGTCATTTCATAGAAAAAGAGCTGCAGGAGTTCATTAGCATACCTAATAAGCTATTAGCATAATAGCTCATTAGCATATGCCACACCCCCTGACATCACCGGAAGTGATGTCAGAAGGGGGGAGCAAAAAGGGGGGAGGCATCTTCAAAAGCCTCCCCTCCCCTTCCCCAGGCTGGCCTGCCAAGGCCGGCGCAACTCTAGAGAGAAAAAGAGCTTGGGGGCGGGGAGTTGGGGGTGGGGCTTGCCGCCACTGCCATTTGTGCCCGCTCCTGGGCTGCCAGAGTGGTGCTCTGGCGCACTCCAGCCCCAAACGACCCCTGCTGGTGGCCATGAGCCTGTGGGGACTCATTCCTACTGTGACAAGGCATGTATTCATTGGGAGTTCTATCCAGTTACAAAGTTGCCATTAATTTCTGGGCCAAACAATACCTCAGCTACTGGGTATGATGTGAATTTTCTGTGGCTTGGCTGCCTACATTTCTTCTCAAAAGGGAAAATATATTAATGAAGACCAATTGTGTTATGGTATTAATTATGCCTCACTGCCTCACTTGTCCCTTGTGCTTGTTTAACTATGGCCCCTGCCACACGAGGGAAGAAGGGATGGCCAAAGTGCGGCTTTTAAAAAGCCGCACCTAAATAGGCATGCGGCGGCGGGATCATACAGATCCCCTGAGCCGCTGTGCATTTGCTCCCCGGCATGATCAGATGCCGGGAAGACGGGGAGAAAGGCACGGGAGTCTGCCGAACTGTGCATGTCGGAGCATGTGCAGTTCAGCAAGGAGCTGGGGATGCGCCGGCGATTTCACGGCCAGCGTTGCTGCGGCCGTTCGAAAAGAACCACCTCGGTAGGTGGTTCTTTTTTGGTGCAGATAATCGCTGGAAGGGCCGGATCGGGGACGGACACGGTACGCTTCCCAGATGTTGCGGTGGGATCGCTCCCGTTTGCTCCGCCCCCGTTCCGTCCCTCTCCCAGCCCTAATCCTCTCGTGTGGACAGGGCCTGTGCACATTAAAGGTCAGTCTTGCAGCACATCATGAAGGGTTTGGACTTTTAGTGACCCTGGGAAGGAAGGTCTATTAGTTGGGAGAACTAAATGAAACCTCCATGTTCAGAAGCAGTTTGATTAGCAGATACATGTACTAGAACAGCTTCCAGCACCTTCATATAGTACCATTATACTGTACTACTGAATACTGTAGAGGAGAACAGTATCACTGTATGCTTCTAGTAAGCATCTGAAATGCATCTGGGTTATATATTTTAAAAGCAAATGCTTGATTTGATGGTTTGACTAAAACCAACACAACAAAGTTACATTTTAAAAAACAATTTTCTTGGAGGGAAAATTCTATGCAGTATTGGATGGCTGATTCATATGGTACAAAGTTCTTTTGCCCCACACAGGTCCTGATGACAGACATACTCTGGGAGTTTCATGCTTGGATGGTAATTTCCAAGCATGAACCCAAACTCATATTGGGACCATGGTGATAGGAGACTTAACTCTTTGCACTGTTTTGCCATCCTGAATTTACCCCAGGGATCCCTCTTTGGGAAAACTTATGTGTAACCCATCAGTATATGTGATATCTTTATCTTGGCAAATAGCTTTATCTTGGAGCAATTTGAAGTTGGGAAAATAACAAGGGGAGGCTTAATTCCCTTCTTCCCTCCATGTGTCTCAATCTGAATTGCACCTGTGCATATGTGGAAATTAAATTTTGAGCACAGAACTGTCAGACCATGTCTATTGACAAGACTCATAAGAACTCAAGGATTTTTTATTGTGTGAACTGGCCCTAAGTTTCACATATAGTCCCTTTTAGTGATTTTGAGCTCTGGAAGAACAATGTAACAATGGTAACAAGATATCAGCAGTTCATTATAAATTGCTACGAAAGTAGTGGACCAAAGCTGGATCATAGAAGACTAAACACAAACGTAAATGTTCCAGATAAGGTGCCTGAAGCCAGTGTAAGCTGAAGCCTGAAATATACCAAAGAGAAGGTACTAGGGTTTGCATTTGGATAATAATTGATCAACGTCCTAACTAATCCACATGAAGCTTCCTTTAACTTTTGAAACCTAACTGACTAGACCCTTTTTTCATGTGATGTGATACCTGCAACTTCACTATGATTTCAGTTTTCATTAACACATGCTATCTTTAATGTAAGGGGAGAGGAAATTATTAGACAAAATGACTCAGCAGATACATCCCTGATAGGCATGTCTTTCAACCAGAACACTTAGCTCATGCACAGTGTCATTCCTGATTGGCATTTACATGCACATCCCCCCACCATACCTATTATATTTCTGGATCACTGAATTGGGAAGGATTTTCCTTCTATATAATTAGGAGCAATTCCAGCTATGGGGTATGAGACAATTAGCATTCAGTGGCATGTATCCTGCCTGGCCTAATAGACTTCCTGGAGTCTCTGGAACATTTCTCCAACTTATGTGGCTTTTCACTTAGAGGAAGAACTATTTAAATTGGTGAAGGCTTCTTAGGCTAGAGAAAGGCTTTGACCTTTGTTTAGTGTGGAATGGTAGGGTACATACCTTTAGCAGCATAACAAAAGTCAGCCTGGTCAAAGCCTGGTTGCCCTCTCTCCTGAAGCATACATCATGGTTGGTGTCATCATACCAGGAAACAAGGGCTTTGCTTCTGTAATCTCTTGGGAGAACGTACCACTTGGAGAAAAAAGACAAATAGCCAGAGGTCAGTGTTATATATTCCATTTCTCAAGTCTTGTAGTTAGCAGCCATCCTGTCTTGCATACAGAACTATTGGGCTTATACCTTCCAGAGTACAAAAAGAAACATGCATAGGAGAAGAGCAAGCAGGCCTGTAGCTATGGTGGGGCTTTAGGAAGCTCCACCCCCTTTCTTAAAGGCACAGCCCCACAAGAATTGCTACTGTAAATGCTTTTTTCAATCATGTTAAAACATTTTTAAAAGGTGTGTGCTCCTTTAAGTAAGTGGGGTGCTGTAGCTGACTAATTCCTACACTGAGCAAGGGAGTTGGAGTAGCTGACCTCTAGGATCTCTTCTAACTCTGTGTCAAGAAACTGGTCTTCTTTAAGAGAGGGTTTTTGGGGTTTTTTTGCCTAAGTGTTAGATTTCTTGACTATAGAAGTCATCACCCCCACCTGCTGGCTTGTTACCACAACTGTTGCTTAGGCTGGCAGAAATGACTTGCAGTAGCTGAGAACTATCATCTAAAGTGGTTGACAGCTTGCAGTTTAAAGATCTATCCTGGTAACAGTTTTCTTTTGGCTAAATGGTTAATAGGCTAAGGGTGATTGCTAGCATAAGAACACGTATGTAGACTAGAAAAATAGACAGCTTGAGAAGACTCAGAGAGAGAAGAGTAGCTGAGTCATAATCCTCAGAATTCTGGCTTTTCTTTCTGCACTGAAAACTTTAGCCCCACCAGAAAAAAATATTGCCCCACAAGCTACAAAATCCTGGCTATGGGCCTGAGGGCAAGATAAGTGAAGGATCAAGCCTCTCTCTTGGACTAAAAGCAGCAGACTGAGGGTCCTTTGCAAGAGTGCACAATAATGGAACATGTGGGTGAAGGAAGGTAAAGCCTTCTCATTTCCATGTCATATCTCTAAGTTAAACATTAGATTTTCTCCCAAATTTTCTCTTTGTTGAAGAGTGAGAAAAAAATTCAGGAAGAAAGGGATGGAAGAAAACTTCTGCAATGGATTAAGTTAGCATAGGCTTTATGTAGGTGTACTGTTTCTGTTTAATAATGGGCCATCATCTACATTTGCATAAGAATCACAGTGGCAGGAAAAAGACACACCTAGAGAGAGAGAGAAATGACCCCATGGCCTCTATGTGACTGCTTCGCAAAGAATCCCATATGGATTCTTCTTGATACTTCTTGAGGATTCTATCCCCATAGGGGAGAGATTGTTCTGAAACTGTGATGAGCTTTTTCTTTCTTTTCTCCATTTCTCTGAGAGCATTTTTTTTCTTTATAATGCAGTATAATTCAATTCCATGATGTTCTAAATGAAACATAATTTTGTTTACCTAGTTATGTTTAGTTGAACATTATTTAGTGTTAAATTTGCAATTTTCATGGCATTTATATTTAATAAAATTTAAAAAGATAAATGGCCACATTCACTTGTGTAGATATCCTGGTATAAACATTCAAGAGTAACTTACATAGTTTAATGCTACATGCACCACTTCTTTGCAAGAGAGTTCAATGATCTTCTTAATGTGACTGGCAAAGATAACTGTAACTTATTATGCTTGGGAGATAATGGGAAAGAGTAACTGACACCATCTTTTTTTCCAGGTGGGGATAAAAAGCAACTGATTTCCTGGCCCTTGACAATCTAGTTAACAGTTTGACTGACAGAATGTTGGCACCAGCTTTGGAGGGATCAATCAACCTCAACTGAAGGTAAGGAAGTTTTACAAATGTAAAGCAGTATCTTAACACTTAATTTACAATGTTAATTAGTCTTCAATAGCAAACATCAAAATAAAAGTACAGTTTGTAATGCCAGAAAAGTGGAGTCATTAACTCTATTTTAAATTGAGAATGGCATAATCTGAATCAAAATAATAAAGATAACCATGTGTAGTTCAGAAATCCTTTTCATAAAACATGGAAATTTACCTTTACTGAATTACAGATATGTGTGAAGACAAGCACTCACTTTCTGAGCGTTCTGGTCAAAAGCATTCCTGGCATTAACTGATCCAAGTCAAAAGGGGTGGACATTTGGATCTACCCAAGCTGAAATTATACCCAGAAAATACCTTTTTGTATTTTTCAAGTATATTTCGGCTTCCCAAATGTATCCATGTTTTCTTGGGAAAACATTGCTGCTGCCTCTCAGCTGTTTGTTGGGCAGGCTTATGCAGTCCCTTTATACTTTAAAGGTACTGCAGAAGTCAGCCCGAGGATCAGCCGGGGTGGCGGGACCTGACAGTTCCCACTGCCTCAGCTGTGCCTGGCTTCTTCGGCACCCTGGTTTAAACTGGGCTGCAAGGGAAGCCGGACAAAGATCAACTGGGTTGATGGGGGAATTGAGAGTTCCCTGCTGGCACACCTCTCTGCTGCCTTCTCCTGCTGTCTGGTTTAAACTGGGTGGCAGGAGAAGGTAGCAGCCCAGCCAGGATTGGCTGTGCCTGTGGGGAGCTGATTGCTCCCTGCAAGCGCAGCACTGTGCTGCTTTCTCCTGCAGGTGGCAAGCCATAGTTCTGTTGGAGCTGTTCTCTCAAGAGCAGTTCTTGAAAGAGCTCTCTCAGCCCCACCTACCTCACAGGGTATCTGTTGTGGGGAGGGGAAGGGAAAGGCATTTGGAAGCCACTCTGAGACTCCAAGTGGAGTACAGATCCAATTTCCTCCTCCTCCTGCTACCAAGTTTAAACAGGGCAGCAGGAGAAGGCACCCCAGCTGGGACCACTGTGCCTGCAGGAAGCCGATAGCTGTAGGTGTAGCTCTGCACTGCCTTCTCCTGCTGCCTGGTTTAAACCAAGCAGCAGGAGAGGGCAGCCCAGCCAGGATCAGCTATGCTTGTGGGGAGCCAAAAGTTTCTCACCAGTGCAGCTCTGTGCTGCCCTCTTCTGCTGCCTGGTTTAAACCGGGCTGCAGGAGAAGGCAAGCCAGCCTCTGAATTGGGCTGGTTTTGTTTTTGTTTTTTTACAGGTATTTTTCAGTTTGGGTGTATTGGACTTGGAAAAATGTCAGGATTTAGAAAAAACAACAACCCATATCCGAATACCACACCAATATTTTGATCCGGGATTTTTCAGGAATCCTGAAATTTTGGGGGGTCCAATAGATTTGAACCGAAAATTACCAGTTAAAAAATGTACATCCCTACAATTCACCTACGGAGCTTTATGGTTGAATGTGGATTTGAATGGCTCTTTGATCCCTATTTGATGTTCTGATCATTACACTACCTGTCCCATCTGTTT
>NW_015159736.1:245546-269859 GCF_001447785.1 Gekko japonicus
TACATTATGGATAATACAACATAATGTCATAGTGCCATACAAACTAAGGGAAGAAATAATTAATTCCCCACAGAAGCATTGTCTGGGAGTGAAACTGTACAACAGGGTTAAAAACAAAATAAAACTGTGTATGCTCAGATAGAAGACACTGCATTTGGAAATCAAATCTTCAAATACAAAAATCTGGATGAACTTTTGTTCCCTTCTGAAACTCCAAAGACCTTGGACAGAAGCTAGGGATGGTTTTACTTGTATTTAAAGGCTTCTTGTTGATATTCCCATATGTGTGAAAGCATGTTTGATCGAGAACATCACAAGCAAATCCATGAACAAACACTGCTAATCTGTTGTTTGAAAGTCTGAAATATTAGAGAAGGTTTCAAGTAATAAAGGCCCTTAGTTTTGTCCAGAGTCTTGGGAATATTTGCAACAGGATGGCTCTTGTGTGTTCTGCATCAAATCCATTACTTCCTCAGTCCAATAGCAGAAATAACAATTCAATTTTAGACAATAAAAGAGAAACTTGAAGAGAAATCTAAACAGCACTGGCCCACATTTTAGTTTGCTGGATTACTGAAAAGGTGTGCTTGCACACAGGCGCTTATACCATGAATAAATTTTTGTTGGTCTTAAAGGTCCCACTGGACTCAAACTTTGTTCTAATTACACCTAAAGGAGACACACAATTCAGTTGCATAGTTTTTAATGGTGAAATGTTTCAGAACCCAGACAACTTTTAAATAAATATTGTTACAGTTTCAACTAGTAATAGGAGACATACAAGCCATTTTAGATAGTGAGAAAGAGAAACAGAAACATTATAATGATAAATGTGCAAACTCTATGTCTGGTTAGGAAAACCCAGCTACCGTTAAGAATAGGCAGAACTGCTGGGTTTTAATCCACTGATTATTGGCATACAGTAGAATGATTTTCTTCTCCTTGGTTAAAACTCTGGAGAGTTATGGCTTTCATAATTAACTCTGAATCAACAGGGGTGAGTGCTTTGCATACAAAGAGACTATATATTGACAACTTGCAATTGCACTGAGGATTAATAGAATAGGAATATTGCAAAACCTAAGACATTACTTTCACAACCGTATAGAAGTCCAAATAACTGTGCAACTAGTTCAATTTGTCCCAAAATGTTGTGAGTTTGTGTTCTACTCCACATGCTTCATGGCAAGTCACTTTTAAAACTAAAGAAAAAAAACTGGAGTGTTGTATCCTGACTTGAATGAAGCATTCATGGAAACAGTTCTTCCCTGTCATCCTTTCCACAACATCCCCCTGTAACCACCCAAAAAGTGAACAATGAGGTTGGTGGAGCCTAAACAACAGTATGGCATGTATCACATGAGACAGAAGAACTCACAATTGCCTCCAGTTTCTTCTTCCCCCAGTGGAGAAGGTTTTCTACTGATGCAAAATTGAGACGGTATTGTTTTTGGTAGAATCCAACACAGAAATTCCAATAGCATCCCCAAGTCCTGTCTCACTTGTAGCTCTTTGAACTTGAATCCTGGCCAGAGTGAGTAATCCATAAGAACAGAGTGCCGAATAGTCATGTACACACAACTGAAAAACCAAGTTGCCAAAAAATAGCCTTTTTATGTACCCGAATACTATTCACAAATTCAATTGCCACCTTAAATTGGCATGTATACCCCTTTGGAGTTCAAATTAATCCAACAGCATGCCAGTTTGCTGCCCTTTTCAAGAACATGTTAGTAAACCATTCAATATAATTATTATATCCTATTTATATGAACATCAGTGTAGACGGTTATCGATCCAAGAAGAACTCACTATTTTTGGAGATGAAAAATTCTCCAATAATCTACATAATTTTCTCTTTGCTGCGTGTTCCATCCACATTTCCTCACAGCAATCTAAAGTATGAATGACTGAGCCTTCCAGGACACTGCTATGGGTATGTTTGATTAAATTTTACCACCAGTGTTCCTGTCACATAGCAGAAAAAGAATTTAGTCCAGAAACTGATTTGTATAAGAAAGAACATATATCACTGTTTTTTCACATCTACAGAGTTATAGCCTCCTAAATTCATTGAAGTTAATGAGTTTAGAAGAGTGTAACTCTATTTAGGATAGTATTGCCAGTTTGTCATTTTGTGCACAATCAGTTGAGAGTAAGTTCCATTGAAGTAAACTGTGTTTCCATGCAAACATGAATAATGAGTGATAGGATTTTCCAATGCTGCTATATACTCAAAAGATCTCTTGTTATATTGATAGGCCATTGAGTATTATGCACATGCATTTTCTGTCACTTTTAGTGTCCATGAACTTCATTGTTGTTGTTTTTGTTTCTGCATATGTTTTCCTCCCTTTAGTGCTTGCTTTGCTTTGAGTCTTCTTTCCCCCTGCGTTTTCTGAGAGCACTATTGTGGCGACTGTTAAAAAAAAGACTCTAGTGATACTTGTTATTACACTTGGTATATAATCAAATGTGCTTTATAGAAAATGTATGAAATAATTGCATGTAACTATTTATTGAGACCCCAAACCAAGTAATATTGTAGGAGTGCTGTAAGCACAGTAATAAAAGTGAAAACCTGAAACATCTCACTTTGTAACCATCAAAATGTACACAATCAGCAATCACTGATAGAATAGAAATGAACTGGGTTGGGTCCTAAGGTGCCCTCCTGCACACCTTTGCTTTCAACTCTATTATTTCACAAAAGAGTCATGATAAAGTTGAGCTCACATCATATCATTTTCCTCCTCCATTATCACTTACCTTTTAACAAGTCTGTGGAATGGCAACATTAGCTGATTATAATAACTTCAGATTTATCCCAGTTAGCAGCAGTATTATGTACTTTGAAGAAGTCATTTCATTGTTCTAGGGAAAAAAATCTTTGTAACTTGAGCCCCCACGACTAGAATTTTGTGTTGATGCATGCTAGAGACACTTTTGAACAGGCAAATTAGTTTTTTTGTTTGTTTTGTTTTGGTAATATTAGTAAAGGTAAAGGTTTCCCTTGCTCGAATGTCAGTCGAATCCAGTTCTAGGGTTGCAATGCTCATCTCTGTTTCCAAGCCAAAGAGCCAGTGCTGTCCGAAGACATTTCCATCGTCATGTGGCCAGCATGACTAGACACCGAGGTGCACAGAACGCTGTTACCTTCCCACCGAAGCGGTACTATTTATCTACTTGCAATTTCTTGCTTTCGAACTGCTAGGTTGGCAGGAGCTAGAACCAGAGACGGGAGCTCCGTCATGCAGCACTCGAGTCTCGAACCTTCCAGCCTGCAGTTCAGTGCCTTAACCACTGAGCAACCACAGTGTTGTTGTTTTCCTGGAGCAACATTATGTTGGGAAGTGGCATTACAGTATTTGCCAAAACTGACCCTGAATGCTCTGTCTCAGGCATCTTGGAGTGTTACATGGTGGAGTAGATGATGGAAATCAGTTTTGTTGCAGTTGCCAGAACTGGTCAGTGCATTAGAGTTGCTTCAGGTGTTGCTTCAGGTGTTCTTGGATGAGGCTAAGGTCCTGGATCCCTTCCATAATGGCTTTCACCCCACCCATGGGACAGAGATGCTGATGGTCGCCCTGGTGGATGATCTCCGGAGACATCTGAATTGAGGTGGTTCGGCGCTGCTGATTTTTCCCAATCTGTCGGCAGTGTTCTACATGGTTGACCATGAGGTGTTAACCCACCGCCTCACCGACACTGGGATACAGGGGCTTGCCTTGCAATGGCTAGCCTCCTTACTTCAGGGTCAGGGACAGAGGGTGGAACTTGGGGGACAGTTATCCCAGTGGCACCCACTAGAAAGTGGCATTCTGCTGGGAGCGATCCTCTCCCCCATGTTGTTTAACATCTACATGCACCCCCTCACCCAGAGTATCCAGAGATATGGGCTGGGTTGTCACCAGTATGTGGACAACACCCAGCTCTATCTACTGATGGACGGCCATCCGGACACAGCCCCAGGACATCTTGATGAGGCATTACAGGCTGTGGCTGGATGGTTATGACAGAGCTGACTGAAGTTAAATCCATCTAAGACAGAGGTCCTGTACCTGAGTCGCGGGGGATTTTGTCAGGGGATCAGTCTCCCAACCTTTGATGGGGCTCCATTGGTGCTTACATCAAATGTGAAGAGTCTGGGGGTGTTCCTGGATCCCTCCCTCTCTATGGAGGCCCAGGTCACCACCACTGCCAGGTCTGCTTTTTTCTATCTGAGGCAGATCAGACAGCCCCGTACCTTGCTCCCTGAGACTTAGCTACAGTGACCCATGCAATAGTCACTTCCAGACTGGATTATTGTAACTCTCTCTATGTGGGGCTGCCCTTGACTCTGCTATGGAAGTTGCAGCTAGTGCAGAATGTGGCAGCAAGAGTGTTGACGGTGATGCCTGTGCAGGCTTGCATCCACCCAGTGTTGCGCAAACTGCACTGGCTGCCTATTGAATTCTGGATCTGTTTCAAGGTGCTGATGCTTACCTTTAAAGCCCTATACGGCCAGGGGCCAGCATGAGACCGCCTCTCCCCAAATGAGCCCCGGAGGGTCCTGAGGTCCACAAATCAACATCTGTTAGTGGTTCTCAGCCCCAGGGACATCCGGGTAGCCTCAACCAGGGCAAGGGCTTTTTCAGCCCTGGCCCCTGCCTGGTGGAATGAGTTCCCATGTGAGGTCAGGGCCCTGCAGGACTTATTGCAGTTCCGCAGAGCCTGCAAGATGGAGCTCTTCCACCGGGCATTTGGTTGAGGCAGTGAACGTCTTCCTCTCCCCCCCTCCAGCCCTAACTTTTTCTGTCCAGCTTTTCCCAGCCAATTATCCACCAGTGGCCTGATTCTGACTAGTCATCTGATAACTTTTACAGTTACATGGTATTTTACAATTTTATGTGTAAACTGTTATTTTAATACTGTTTTAATTGTATATTTAACTGTTGTACACTGCCCTGAGCCCATTGGGGAGGGTGGTATATAAATCTAATAAAATAAATAAAAATAAAATAAATTTCACTTGGTACACATCTTAATCTTTATTGGTGCACACAGGCAAAAATATACTTGGCCAGCTGGTCAAAAATTAAAGATATATATAATACAAATCATTTTTTAAAACAGTACCTATGTACAAAACCAACAATTAAAGATCTGGATTGTAATATGTGTTGGAGGATTAAATTAGTTGTATCAAAGATGTAATTCTTTGTTTACAAAACTGAGTGAGGAATTTTTCAGTATTAAAATAAGTTTTATTTTCTTCTGTTCATTAATTTATGGCTCTTTTGATCCAGTCTTGAGTGACGAAATTAAGTTTCCTTAAAATCTCCAATATATCAAGATTATTGAATTGCTTAAATATTTTTGATGAACATGGACTGTGATGACAGTGGAGAAACTTTTCCACAGACCTTGAGACTGAGGTTCCTCCAGACTGATAATTTTGTTACTTTTATTTATTTATTTGTTTGTTTGTTTGTTTGTTTGTTTCACTTTTACCCCTCCCTCCCCACTAGGCAGGCTCATTTATTTTACACATATGGTATCAATTTTATTGAATGCCCACCAAATAAAATCATGGAAGGAATATTTTCTTCTTTCTGGTTTTCTACATAGTAATAAAAGGAATTAAGAAAGCACAATTTGATATGATTTCTCTTCACTATAGTAAGCAAATTGAAATGAAAAAGAGAGTGGTTGAAGAAGAAAAAGGAGGGGAAAAATGGAAGGGTTGTGGTTACAGAACAAAAGGGCCAAACCAAAGGGGAAAGGGGGTCCAGTCATGCTTCTTTGCCTAGGGTCTACACAGTCCTGAAGCTCGCCCTGCACCTATATATCCACCAGGAGGCCCGGGTTCAGGAGCCACCCCCAAACTACAAACCTGCTCCTTTGGGGGAGTGCAACCCCATCCAGAATGGGGCATAACCTATTTCCTAGGTCAGACATTTCCCCTGCCACCGGTAGCACCTGCACTTTTGGGGGGTAAATTCTTGGTGATTAACATAGGAATTAATTCATATGAACCATCTATGTGATATTGCCATTTACAACTATTCCATATTTGTTATATAGAATGTACACATCAATGTTTTCCCCCTAGGGTTGCCAAGTCCCACAAACACACCGGCGGGGGAGGCTCCGACGGGTCCGGGAGCCAGCTCCGGATGTGCACACGTGTGCCGCCAGCACGTCAACGGAAGTGACGTGCGACGTCGCTCACATTGGGGGTGTGGCCCAGATCGTTGGGGGGGAACATATGGTTTTCCCCCGATGATCTGGGCCACACCCCCAACGTGATTGACGTGGCTGCGTGACCTCTAGTGACACAGCTATGGGGGGCAGAGTTCCCCCCGGGGCCCAATTCCGCTGCGGCGGAAATCGGGCCTCCAAAGCGGGGGTTTCCCCGCCCCCACAAAGCGGGGGTTTCCCCTCCTCATATTGCATAAAAGGTAAAGGTAAAGGTTCCCTTGCTCGAAAGCCAGTCAAGTCTGACTCTAGGGTTGCGGTGCTCATCTCTGTTTCAAAGCCGAAGAGCCAGCGCTGTCCGAAGACGTTTCCATGGCCATGCGGCCGGCATGACTAAACACCAAGGCACATGGAACGCTGTTACCTTTCCACCAAAGTGGTACCTATTTATCTACTTGCAATTTCTTCCTTTCGAACTGCTAGGTTGGATATGGATATATGTTGGAAATGATAGGTTGGATAATATTGCATGCTTGAAGTCTATTATGTCATACTTGCAGAAAGAGACTGTGTACTTGGATGACTCAAACAAAGAACTGAAATTTATCTCTTGTACTTTCTCTGAATGATCACTATTGTTATGTTATATAAGTAATTGTTCCTACATTCCTTTGGTAATTTCCCCCTTTTTATTGTTTTGCTTTATTTATTGGCAAACATCTTCAGAGTTAATACTTGAGCTTATTAAAATTTATGGTTCACTTCACCCCTTCCTTTTATCTTTCCTTTAAAAAAAAATTCCATCTCCCCTGAAGTAACATTTTGTATCTGATAGTCCTAAGATGTTTGTGTGCGTGCACACTAGGAAGAAGGTAGGTGGGGAGTGGGTGCATGAATTGAACTTTTGTTAGGAAAGCATGGCATTAAATCTGGTGCATTTTTTCTTTATTGTATAACATACATATTAATTAGGAAATGTTCTTTTCCACACTGAAGAAGCCTTTACACATACATATAGAAATATGTCTCATGGTAACCCAGTTTAACTGCATGATCAAGCGATCTTATTCAAGCCTTTATGTAATGATCATCAACTCAGTATGATTTCTTGAAGATTTCTAGCTACAGATGTGGTACAGTGTATTCCATGTTAATGAAAAGACTGCCAGAAAGGAAGGTACAGTCTCGTGTTGTTTAGGCATTCCTTCTTGTGCAGATAGGCATATGAATAGAGAATCTTGGTGGTTCAGATAGAACTGGGTCAGTGTCCGAATCCTCCACACGTTCAATCGAATACACGTTTATAGCAAAGTAGTATTTATTGAAGTAATGAACAAAGCTGGTACACAGGAAACTGTTTGGAATGGTCAGGAAATGCAGGGCACCAGATAATAAACGAATTCATAAAATGCAATAACCAATAATCATGGTTCCCGCTTTCACGGGCGCTTCCAAAACTCGCGCCGAAAGCCTGGGAATTGAAACGGTTCTAAAAAATAAACAATTACTAACTTCTCATGACCTAGCTCATTATACCATATGCGAAGACACAACTCCAACTCCACACCTGTTGACCTTGCAGATAACTACGTTTCAACAGCAGTATTAGCGTACATAGAAAGGAATGCAGATTGCAGGCTGCTGGTAGCATACATGCGCAGTTGGGTCGGGAGAAACCAGGGAGGGCAGAGATGGGAGTACAAAGGTTACACAGAGTTCTTTGGCAGCTTGCTGACAGTCAGCTTCCTTTGCAATATTATATTGAAGGTGATGCAGTTTCCCTTTTTCCATGACTAAGCATAGCTCTAGGAAAATGCATTAATTCTCAAACAAAAGAAATAACAAACCACAAAGACCTTTGTTATGTTCTTTTGAAACATTCACATGAAGGGAAATATAGATGAATTAATGACCGTCATTCTGTCATTGTTATTTTGTTCTTTCTTTCCCTTTTCCTGACTTACTATGACTCACAAAGCACTTACTGTGCTAAAGATTGTCTGTGAGGTCACAGTCACATGGTTGTGATGGCTGTGATGTCATAACACACTGTCAAACTTCATACATTTTCTC
Source organism: Gekko japonicus (assembly GCF_001447785.1). Taxonomy (NCBI): domain Eukaryota; kingdom Metazoa; phylum Chordata; class Lepidosauria; order Squamata; family Gekkonidae; genus Gekko; species Gekko japonicus. Next base: position 253,800 of record NW_015159736.1, read on the forward strand.
ATGAATAATTAAAGAGTATCAATGTATCTGTGGCCCCACAGTCAGTACTATAGATTTACAGATGAAGATGATTTGTTTGTTGTACTAGTTCCAATTGTTGAATGGGTAATGGAATGCATAGCCTGTGACAGGTGCCCCAAACAGGGCATCCCAAGCAGTCATCTGAGTCACCTGTCCTGCCTACGTATATACTTGTTTGAAATACACAACTCACGTTTTGGGTTATTTATTAAAATTACATGTGTGTGCTGGTAGAAAATAAATAACTATGTCAGACAACAATAAGCAAATACTGGGATTGATTAGCACATTCTTGAGCACTGAAATCCCCATCCTTTAAACCAATTAAAATAATACAGAAGTTCAGGGTTGTTGTGTTTTTTACTAACAATGCTAATTAATCATAATTTCTAAGCTCATAATTATCAATATATCTAATTCTCACTGTGGACACTTTAATCCAGAGACTGGGGTCATGGACTGCCAAGACAGATCTTTCTACAAACCTAAGAAAAGCTCCAGGTTTGTATAAAAATCTGAAAACTAAACAAAAATATATTGGGGGAGTTAAAACCCTCCCAAATGATAGAAGCTCTCAGTAGCAGTTGCTAGGCAATCACAACCGTATTGCCAACCTCCCATCCTTGGTTTCTGTCAGTAAAAGGCAGAGGGAAGGGGCAGGGCCCTTTCCAGGTGTGTTTTGGTTTTGTTATTAGGATCAGGGATCATTTCGTAAAAAAAGAGCTAGGGGGACTCATTAGCATAACTCATTAGCATATGCCACACCCCCTGACATCACCGGAAGTGTGTCCTCCCCACAGCCGGCGGCGACCTCCAGCGGGCACCAGCAGGGAGCTCCAGGCCCCGCCCTCCCACACCTCACCCGGGGGGATGGCGTCCCCCCGCGTCCCCCCCAAATGACCCCTGTTAGGATTCATTGGAGCCAGGCATAACAAGAACCACCATGCCACTTGATACCACACACCCAGGTATGACTCACCCGAGACTGGTTGCTTGCTAATGTTCAACAGCAGCCATTTCACAAACCAATGCTGTGTAGTCGTTAGTTTTCAGAGTAGGATCTGGAAGACCCAGGTTTGAATCCACACTCTGCCATGGATGCTCACTGTGAGTGCCCTTGAGCCAGTCATATATTCTTGGTTTAATCTACCACAGAGGCTTGCTGTGAGGATAAAATGGGATAGGAGAATGGTACAAGGTCCTTTGGGTACCCACTGTGAAGAAAGGTGAAGTATAAACGAAGAAAATAAATAGTAAATATAACTGAAGATGGGGGGCAGATGAAAGGTAGGTTCATTGATGGTGGGAAAAACAGAAGAAAGGGGAGGTGAGGTTATGGGGGGTGCCAGGAGGAGGGAAAGAGAAAATACTGTAGATATAGAAGGTACCCCTGCCCCCGCAAGTCCTTGCAGGTTCTCCACTGGCAACATGCAACAGGATCTAGTCCATTGGCTGAAACTGCACAGCTTGGCCATAGTTTCATCAGGGGAGGGAAGGAGGTGAAGCTGAAGACAGGGCAGGTGGGTGGGAAGGAAGTGGGAAACGAGGAGAGTCTATGGAAATTTTTAGGAAAGGAAAAGAGGAAATAGTGGGGAAGAGGATAATGAATTGTCCCAAAGTCTTTGTGGGTCTTTCACTTGTAGCTTCTAAGTTCCAGTTTTTCTCCTGGTAATTTCACCACCTATAACTAGAAAAAACAGAGTCCCTAGAAGCCGTAGCACAGGATGGTCTTCAATTTAAAGAAATATTTGTTTATAATAAATACTTTAATACTTTTTAAAAGAATAAATACTTTTGTATAGGCTTTTCTTTCACTTCAGACATAACTGTCTCAGCCATCAGAACATCTCTGAAACTCTGTTGTAGTGTCATGGTAATATGCTACCAGTGCCCCTAATCCTGTTCCTGTTCAGAAATCCAAGCACCTATGTTGCCAAAGCACATGGACAATTTTTTTAAAGTCCCAAATTATTATAAGTAAATAAAATCACTGGGTTTAAATGATACATACAGGCTCCTAACTTTAAGAACAGAAAGAATAAATGCAACCCCCTTATCTCTAGCAGCCAAGAGGAATAAAAGGTGAAAATCATGCAAGCAGACAAGAAATTTAACAACATGAGATCATTTAAGGCAAGCCTTTTGAGTGGAATATAAATCACAACTAAAAAAAAGAAATGAGTTAGTGATTCAATGTCTGCTCTTCCACGTGGACAAGATTTCTGGGCTAGAAGGACTCCAATACAATGTCTGACTGTTTCTGCCAAAGGTAGTAACTGGGCTAAAAAGAAAAGCTGATGATACACTGGGACTGTAAGAAAGTTAAAATATTGTTGCTGGATAGGAACTAAAGGGGATTTAAAACCCCAATAAAGTGGAGAACAACCTCTATTAGCATCTTGCTTAATTATATCCTGATTGTGCTTCCTTAACAGTTCAAGAGTTTTCTACCTAGTGCTAGGGATATCCAAAGAAGAGGATGGTAAAGCTATTCCAATGCTATTTAACTTAGTATTTGCTAAGATGCTCCAAGATGATACATGGGAATCCTGCTGCGACCACTGTAGTAAAAATGGCAAAGAATCATGATCTAACAAAAAATAATCTAAAAACTACAGCAATACATGTCTTTAATTAAATGAAGCTACAGCCTGCTTCCAAAAGCAAGTTGAACTTTGAAATGAGTTTTGGGGCCCGCAATAGGTCACAAAGAAAGGAAGTCATGACAAATCCATATTCTGTGACATTTGCATGGGATTTATATGTGCATTAGGGAATGGCTACATATTCTTCAACAAACATGTGATTGTCAAGCCTTGTGGAAATGAGCATTTGCATGAACAGGGGATGTGCAGAAAAAGGGTCTTTAAATATCTGGCCTTTCTCTGCTTTTCCTTTGCAGTTCCTCCTTGCTTTTCCTTATTTTATGAGAAACCAGGACTAGAATACAGGGTAAAGAAAAAGCAATTGGTATATGGGCTTTTGGAGCTGCGGTGGCTCAAGTGGTTAAGACGCTGAACTGCAGGCTGTGGAAGGTCGGTAGTTCAGCAGTTCGAGACCCAAGTGTGCCGCATGACGGAGTGAGCTCCCGTCTCTAGTTCCAGCTCCTAGCAGTTTGAAACCTAGCAGTTCGAACCTAGCAGTTCGAAAGCAAGAAATTGCAAGTAGATAAATAGGTACCACTTCGGTGGGAAGGTAACAGCGTTCCGTGCGCCTTGCTGTTTAGTCATGCCGGCCACATGACCATGGAAACGTCTTCGGACAGCGCTGGCTCTTCGGCTTTGAAACGGAGATGAGCACCGCAACCCTAGAGTCGGATTCGACTGGCTTTCGAGCAAGGGAACCTTTACCTTTTTATATGGGCTTTAGAAGAAAAGCAGCAGGATAAAGAAGAGTTAGTTATTGTCTTTCCACTGATTCTCCCAGCACACACCCGTCACCCCTTTGCATATCAATAACAAGCAGGGTTCTCTGACCTGGATAGCTCAGGCAAGCCAGATCTCATCAGATCTCAGAAGCTAATCAGGGTTGACTCTGGCAAATACTTAGATGGGAGACCTCCTTGAAATACCAGAGGTGGGGGCAGGCTTTATTCAGCCACTTGTCTGAATATCCTCCAGGCCCCCAGTAGGAGTCAGTCACCAGAGGTCATCATGACTTCCAGGTGCACACGCACTCATATGCACACACATGTGCACATATGGAAAATACAAAAAAAACCCACCCAAGTAGGGTTGGAAATTCCATTTTCTGCTGAACATGGAATGCTACTCTTATATAAGAGCACTTATACTCTTCTAGGACAGCAACCTTTGGAATTAAGCATTTTTGTGTGAAATGTAAACATAGTAACATTCATCATAGTAATTCTGACTACTTCTGTTCCATATTTCTCAACTAACAAAATGACAGTTTAAACAAATATGTTGGTGTGTGTATAATACGTATGTATTCTAATGGACAATAGATATAATAAGTACTTGCAATGTTTTTAACTACCACCATGGAGCCTGTTAGCTTTGTGTGGGGTTTCAATCTAGTCAGCTTTGCATTTTATGCTCTCCTAAAAAGTATTATTATTATAGCCAGCAAAGAAAAATGATGTATCCTCTTGCATCTAAATTTGTTTAACAATTCAAACCATTAAAAGCTAAACTTTAATAAGTACACAACTGTCAGCAACCATGATACTTGACATTTTCATATGTTCTCTTGCTGTTCTACTGTTCTATTTACTTCTATCTGTGGCATATTTTTAATCAGAAATATTTATTCATCAATTTTTCTTTAAGAACAAAATGCAAACACAACTTTATAGCCTGTAAAGGTTTGTGACTGAACCAAATTAACTTGAGTTGTTCAGAATCTAAAATAAGAGCCAGCAGTTTTCTGTCCTGCACGTTATCATCTTTAAAGTTCTTTTGGACCTGTAAGTTAAAATTATAAAATGATGTCCATAATATGAATTTTGCGGTGAATCTGATTTACTCTAGACTGTGTCTTTCTAAAGTTCGAACATACAAATAGAGGGGCTTCTTTTCCACTACATTTGTCTTTAATTAGAATTTACACCCAAATGCTGCCTCAGACTTCCATGTCTTTAGGTGTTGCATATTTTTAGAAATGTTTACTTCACACTTCTTTAGGTATGTGTCCAGTAATCCATGGATAATAATTTTAAGCACTGTATTAAATTCATTTTTGAGATCAAATATGTTGATAAGCACTTTGCCAGATGAAAACTCTGCCTGTGCTCCGGAGCTTTGTAGTAAATATGCACAGTTAGAACTAATATGATGGGGGGGGGAGAATCATTTGATTCAGAAAATGCTATTGTAGCAGTTTGGGCTACACATTGTAATGGACTTATCTAAAGATCAGTTAGGAGATGTTGTTTTGAAGCTACAGAAGTACAGCATCAGCTTCTCTAGGGCTGTGAACAATGAACCATCTTACTCTACTGCCTTGATCTGTTCCGTGCTGAGAATTGATGTCCTCATGGTGTACACTTCTCATCTGCCCAGACAGCTGAAAAAATAAAAATACAATAAAATGCAAAGACATACTTATAAGCACAAGAAGATATATGAACATACAAAGATACAAGTACACAAACAGACACACAGCTGCTTCAGCAGAAAGGCCACTTACAATGCAGTCCTAAACAGAGTTAAACCCTAAATGAAGTCAGTGGTCTTAGAAAAGTATAACTGTGCACTGTTAATCTCTATTCTCCATTTTTTTTAAAAAATCATTTTCCTAGACATTTGTTAATTTAGCTCATATTTGCTAAAAACATATCTGGCCCTTCACAGCTTGTTGTCATAATGGCATAATCCTAATCAGATGCCAGTGTTTTCCACTGTAGCTGGTTTGGGGACAGTTGGGGAACTTTGCCTATAGTACAAGGCCCTTCTTTAGGTGTTTATGTGTGTGGGTGAGTTGTTGCAGAGTCCTGGGTGCTTGAGATAGGGTGTGAAGGGTCATTGTTTGACTGTAATTGAGTGCCTGGGTGAAATTGAATACCTGCTGGCCACACCCTCTGCTGGAGAAAGCTTCTATTTAAGGCAATACCTTGCCAGAAGCAGAGCTGACCCAGCTGAGCTCTGAAAAGGAGCAGGAGATAGAGCTGCTAGAGGGGTGAGTGTTTTTTTGTTTACTTTCAGCTTAGGTGATTTAGCTGAGAGGGTACTGTGAGGGGACCGTATTTGGGAGTGTGTGGGTGAGTTGTTGCAGAGTTCTGGCTGCTTGAGATAAGGGTGTGAAAGGGTAATTGTTTGACTGTAATTGAGTGCTTGGGTGAATGTGAATAGCTGCTGGCCACACCCTCTGCTGGGGGGAGCTTCTATTTAAGGTAATACCTTGCCAGAGGCACGAGCTGAAGAGTAAGAGCCAAAGGGCTCTTCGCTTGTGGCCCTTAGCCTAGGGGCTTTGTATAGACAGTGTGCAACTGCAATAAAAAGGCCAACACTATGCTAAGGATTATGAGGAAGGGAATTGAAAACAAATCAGCCAGTATCATAATGCCCCTGTATAAATCAATGCTGCGACCTCATTTGGAGTACTGTGTACAGTTCTGGTCACCACACCTCAAAAAGGATATTATAGCATTGGAAAAAGTGCAGAAAAGGGCAACTAGAATGATAACAGGGTTGGAACACTCTAAAGCGCTTGGGGCTCTTTAGCTTGGAGAAACGACAGCTGAGGGGTGACATGATCGAGGTGGAAAAACAATCTGATGAGTTAAAACTGTTAGGTCAGCTAAACTTTGCTACAGCATCACTACTTAGATCATTTGTGGTAACACTTGGCTTGTCGCAACGTTCTTATGTCATATGTTTATTATTTTCAATTTTCAATCTCTTTTGTGCCCAAGAAAATCAGTCATTAGTGTTATTGTGTGAATTGGTCCGATGTAGATCCAGATGGTCAGTCATGTTGGTCTGAAGCAGCAGAACAAATTTAGAGTCCAGATTTAGAGATTTAAAGGTGCCACTGGACTCTAAGTTGGTCCTGTGTGTTTAGTAACTACAAGCTGTTTATAAAAATAATCTTTTTTTTTCTTGACAACGCTGAGGTTAATCTGAGTAAAATTATCTCAGCATCTTATTGCAACTATCATGTATGATTATGGCTTTCCATTTATCTGTTGCTCTAATTGAGGTGTGTGAAAAAATTACTCGAAAGTAATAGGTCATAAACTACTGACTAATCCATTGATTATTGCAATGTTGAAATATTGCTACAATTTGTGCTGATGCTTAAGAGAACCTTGATTTATGGTGCAGTGCTTTCCCAATTAATAATATAACATACAACTTTACTTAAAAAGATCCTATGACTATGTAAAAAGGCAATAGAAGTTTCTATCTCCAGTGCCCAGATATTTATGTCATACGAAGTCAGAGTTATTTAAATATTTATAAAATGAGAGGCGAGAGAAGCACTTTTGAAAAGCAGTTAATAACGGACTGACATCAAGGGAGCCATCAGTATAACAGCAAAGTGCTTTGCAACTCCAATAGCTTCACTAGTGCAGAAGCAGGCCATCAAATTTAATTAAAAGCAGTCAAAAATAAACTGAAAAATTGAACTGTAAAAGCCAATCCTTCGCCAGTGGCTGAAGGCAAAGAGAAAGAGAGCCTTGAAAGTAGTAATGAATTGATAAGCCTTACTGCCTGCAACTTGTAATTTGCTCTGTCAGATTTTAGTATCAGTTAAACTAGATTAATAGATCAGGTGCTGATTCTCTATCTTAAATCCTTCTTTGCAGTCCTTCTCTTATGTGTGCCCATGATAAATGGAAGCCAGAGTGGGTCAAATTTTCAATTTGTTTCCCGGCTTGCTCACTTCTTTTAAATAATTCTGGCATCTGCACTTACAGAGATGCAGAACAAAGGCTCCAGGACAATTTAGATACTGAAATAAACCTTTTTATTGACTGATTTTTGGCCCTTGTGTGGAGCCTTAATGCCTTTATTCAATGGGGTTGAAAGTAGCTGCAATGCAAGCTACTGACATCTCCATCTGCCACTAGAGGCTCTCATGGTGAAATGAATGATAAGAAGTCTCATTTATAATGGGATGGGGCTAACATTTATTTCTGCTTTAAATACTGAGATTAATGTGAATCTGTGCAAACTGTACCACAAGGACAAAAACAATTTGCTCAAGATCATTTTATTTTTTTTATAATAATGTTCTGTAATGAAGCTAAAGCCTCCCTGCTGTGAACTTATTATGTTTTCCAACATCAGTGGGAAACAGATTACATTGAATTGTAAGAGAGCTCATGACACAGCAAAGCAGGAATTTTGCAAGGGAAGATCAATTACAGTTTTTTCCCTCTCCAAAGCAGTGGATCTGGAAATAGTAAAGGCTAAATATCAGTCCATGTATAGTAAAGGCTAAAGATAACTCCACATATAGTCAAATGAATTTGCTTACAAACAAACAAAAACATCAATGACTTTTTAAAAATTAAGCAAATTTGAAGGTTTTATTTTATACAATGAAACTTCAAATTGGATAGATCAGATTAAACTACCCCCTCCCCCCCAAAAAAGTCTTATCAAAACAACTTTTATGGATGCATTTGCCTTTTATATATTAAAGTTATATGACTGAATTGGAAGAAGTAGTGTTTGGTTGATTTTATTTTCCAGCTGCTTGAAAGCCCTGAGTTAAGAATAATTACAAGATAAATCTGCCTGTGAACCACAGGTGTATTCATTTCAAACACCCACCTAACTGTAGATTGTGTCCTTGCACAAGTTTGGCAGGCAATATTAATTTCCCACCAATATGTAGTTATAATTTGCAGGCCTGTTTCCTGAAAATGTACATATAAACTTGGATCTAGTGATGCACAAGCACAAACATAAATGGATTTAGTTCAGTTCTGCTTGTGCAAGAACTTGAACAACACCTAGTACTTTCCTCCTTCCATATTATAGGGCCCAGAAACTGGTTGCACAAAATCTTACATGAGCAGAAACACAAGTATGGATATAATAGATAGATGTATTTATTACAGCATCGAGCCAACATAACCATAACACATTAGGATAAAGAGTGTTAAAATCTGGGTAAGAGGGAGATATATATATGTGACCATAAAAATATTTGACAAATCCAGTGAGAAATATAAAAGGCAAATACAATTTTATAAATTTAGCTGCACCTTTCTAATATGATAGCATGCTGCCCAAAATTTAGCCACACATTCAGTAATAGTCCGATTTTCATCGGATAGCAATTGGTTGCAACACTCCCAGTCTGTCTGGCCAGATGTTTCTTTTACAAAAGATGAGATATATTTGTTTTGGATCTTATTGTACCAGTTGCATCTAAACATCATATGTTCAATGGTTTCTACTTCCCCAGAATCACACTGGCAGAGCCTCTGGTCAAATGGGACCCTTCTATATCTGCCCTCAAGCACCGCGTAGGGGAGAGCCTCACATCTAGCTAATGTAAAGGCTTTCCTAATATGGATATAATAAAGTCTGAATTTGTGCAGGAAGTTATCACAGTATTTATCTTGTGTTTCTGCTTCTACAAGAACAGTAACACAGGCAGAAATTTTGTGCTGCATTCAGTCCGTAAAACTCATGAACTTTTAAACATTTTAAAAAGAATTTTGTCGAAGAGGTTCCAGAACTCCATTCCGGCCCATTCCCCCAGAAAAAAAGCCCTGGTTACACTTGTTCCCCATCCCTGCTGTACATCACTGGATGTTACTACTAAGGACATACATGACATTATGATGTCAGAGTACAGGGTTATTGATTCTGCATGTTACTGTGAGGAGAGTATGAAGCAGTTTGTGAATGCTGTTTTACTACTATTTTTAAATAGGAGCTGTTTGTGATGGGTAACATATAACTGAATGCTGTAACAATGAAGAAACCAACTTAGCTAAGTCAATGAACAAACATTTCTGTAACATTAAAAAGAAACACTCCATTTCTGGTTTGGACAGCACTGGTAGCCTTAGTGCCAGGAGTGATCACTGTTGCCATAGCCCATTTATTTTCATTTCATTTGTAATGTCCATCAAATTGATAGTTTATAACTTTGTGCTGGATTACTAATATGCGTAATGGAAAGCAAATCTCTTAAATTACACCAGGAGAGATATGCTGAACATATTTTACCTGCTGGAAATATTTGGCTGCTTCTCTTTACTTTTGAGGGGAGAGGGGAACCCAGAAATATAGCTTTTAAAAAAATAGCATCTGGTGAACTGTCTTCTAGCTAACTAAACATGCAGTTCACAATTTGGAATGTGTACAAGTTTATAAACTGCTCATGAATGTTTGGAGATTTTCCATGCAAATTATATTTAATGTTATGTCTGCCAGAACTGGTGTGGATGGGAATGCCACAAAGTCTTTAAAATCTAATTACACAATTCTAAACAGACTGTATTTGGGAGGGATAAAAATGTTTGTACTGCTAATTTAAGTATGTATCAGCAACTGAAGATTGATTCAATGTGATGCTACAATAATTTTTCCAAAATGAATGTATGCATTTTTTTTGTATTTAACATTAGGGGACTGCATCAGAAATCTCTTGTCAGAATTTCCCTGACATCCAGATTTACACACACACACACACACACACACACACACACACACACACATTTTTTTCCCCAAGGTTCACATACCTTGAAATAGTAATAGATTAGTGGAGGGAGGGAGTTGATCCAATGTGTTTGGTAGGATGGACCAGTGCTCCAGACTTTGGAAAGTAGAGGGGATGACCCGGAGGGGTATCCAGTAAAAGAAGGCGGTTCAGGAGACCCCGGGATCCCAAAGAGCTAGGAAAATGGGGGCACAGATTGGAGCACCCCCCAGGGGGCAGCAGAGGAGCTGTCAGGGAGCAGCCTACTAGGGTTGGGAGAGGGGGCCCTGGAGAAACATTTGGATTCTTGAGGCACCCCCTATAGTAACTATAATTTAGGGTATAATGTGTAGCTAGAAGTTATGATATAACTTTCTTGTTTTTCTGCTCATCACTTTGTTCTTTGGAAAATATTCTTGCACTCTTTAATTAAAAATACTTTGACTATGCTTGGTTGTTCTGTACTTCAGCTTCAATCTATTTCCAGTACTCTAGACTGAAAGCGTCCACCTACTGGTTAATTTTTAGTGGAAACTCATTCTGCAAGTAACCTACCTTTCTTAATTAATTCCCAATAAGGTTAGAGGTTTGCCTCTTACTTCTGACTGTGCGGGTAGTTCAAGGGGCTGGTGGCAGACTACCATACTGGTGAGTGTGTGGACATCCCCCCCCCCATTTTGTAATTTTGGGCTAAGCCCACCCATAACAAGGATCCCCTGGATTGGGAATTCTTGACGGGGGTAAGGTGTGGGGACCAATATGTGGAGTCAGCCTTCAAGGGACTACTGAACCTCTGCTATGTTTTGCAGTTGAACAAAAAAGAATCTAGTAGTTCCAGAAAGACCAACAACAGCAATCCCAGCATGGGCATACCTGACTCAGAGCCTACTCTTTTGGATGTGTGAAGGAGCAGCCCTTAAAAAGAGTCACAGATGGGGGGAGGAGATCTGATCGTGCAATGTAATGGGTCCCATAATTGCTTAGTCAGCTGATCCACAGAGCACTGTGGGGTAGCTGCAAGGCACCCTAAACCACAGTTGTGCCCTGTCCTGCCCAGGGGGAGGGGGCACCCTGGCAAAGGAGTGAGCTAACTGCTCAGTATGGAGCTGCCAGTGTCCCTGCCCTCAAACCATTGTCATTTCTCCTGTGTACACTTCCCTGCCAGTATGCCGCATTGCATGAAACAGGGCATGGTGCTGGATGAGACTGACACAGATTACCTCCATACTCACACATAGCAAGCCTCCAGTGTGGGAGCCAGCACTGTTGAGGAAGCACTTAGGTTAATGAAAAAGGTGTGCAAGAGGCATGTGCAGACTCCCAGGCTGAGGCAGCTGGATTCCCACACCTGCTCACCGGCCAGTGTATGACTGCACCCTCCCTGAGGCAGATCTGTTCTAAAGATGCCACTGTGCTTCCCTCCAACATTCCATCCCCCCTCTGAAAGGTGTTGGAGGTTGGAGCAGCACTCCTGTAGGCTCAGAGATGAACCAGCAGAATGGCTGTTTTCCTTTCAGGGGCAGGACAGCCTCCTGTTCAACACACCTCCCTTCTGGTTGGTCCTCAGGAAGTGATGTACTAGTTAGTATTCTGAAATGAGACACACTACCACATGGCATGAATCTCCTTTCCCTGTTGAATGTTAGTGCTAAGAGCTCCTTCAGTGGTGTTCAGTGCCCTCTTATTTCCTTTCCCTCCACCATGGTGCGATGCTGTGTGCTCTAAATGTGCATGGCAGATACCTCTGAAACCAAGTCCTTGCTATGCACCCTACCTACTGAACTATGGGGCATCCTGACTGGGGTTTACGTAGTCCTGGGAGATGTTGGAATTGGGTTCAGGGGATGGGGGGTTGGCCAATATTGGGGAGGGGGCTATATTCAGCATTCTCTGCTTTGCCAGGGTTTGTGAACAGTACCACACCTGTTAGGGGGCACTTAGCCTGTCCTGTTGTATGGGCATCTATGGGCTATATGCTGTTGTTTTCGATGGCATAACTTTGTAAAGATTTTGGTGTTCCCATGCTAAGCCATCTTAGAGAGCTGATTAATTCCTGCCATGCCCTTTTCTTGGCCCCTTTCCCTGCCAGATCTCAGAGATGATGACCAGACATTTCTACTATTTGATCTGTACTGGATCCAAACCAGAGCATCTTTGACAGATTGCATCAGCAAAAAATAAAAAAAAACAACACTTTGCAAAAATGTCAGTCACCAGGTCCTGAGTATTTAAGGACTGAGACCTAGGAGTCGGCAGGTGTTAAAAGGCCTTAAACAACTGAGCTGGTCATGAACTAAATGCCACATCAGTAACAAAGAAATAAGATTTCTTTGCCGCTGACATAGCTGCCCCGTAGGCCTTCAAGCTAAGATCATTATTTCAAGCCTACCTCTGTGTGCATATACCTTGTAAACAAGGGGTGGTGACAACCAGAGATGGGGCTTTTTAGGAGTGAGTTCCTCATTTGCAGAACAACAACAAAAAATGGTGGGATTAGCTGTCTGTCTGAATGCACCCAGAGACATCACGAAAGAGGGTACTCCAGTCCCTTTTAATAATAACCCTCATTCAGACACTACACAGAGATATTGGGGCTGCTTCATTCACATCCTGCCATCATTTATTCAATGATGATAGACAGACAGACAGACAGACAGACAGACAGACAGATAGACAGATAATAGATAGACAGATAATAGATAGACAGATAGATGATAGATAGACAGAGAGACAGAGAGACAGATGAGAGAGAGAGGTGCCAAGGTCTTAACTTGTGTGTATGTGCTTCTTTCTCTGAGACCATACACATCCAGCCCACAGGGTTAAATAAACAAGGTTAGCTTTTAACTTTTATTTAGGCTTTGAGCATAACATTGGAGGGAATCAGGTAGAGGTTATACAGTTTATACAGGGAGTTCCTGACAACCTGGCCAGGAGAAGAGACAGTTGAGGTGTACGGGGCATGCTGCTGGCAAAGGAGTGGGGCCCAGGATGCAAGCAGCTTTAAAAGGGGAAGAGCCACTGCAGCCACGGAGGAGGAAGCCTTGCCAGAGAACAGAGGCAGGGAAGGAAGGTGTGTGAGGTTGGGGAAGGAGGAGGATGACAGTGGCACTATGCCAGGGGAGGTGGCATGTGGAGAAATTCTCCTGCACAGCCTAGAGGACTGAAGGGAAGTCCCTGGCCATTTACTTATCTGGTGCCGGGGGCGGGGTACATCTCAGAGCAGCCAAGGAGGTGTGGGTGGTATTACTTCCAGGGCTTTACTCCCTGGGCGGTGTCTCAAGGGTCCTTGACCCCAGCTCAACCAGCAGGACAGGCACTCTGTGGCAGCGAGTATAGTAGTAGTAGCAGTAGTAAAATTTATTGTATAGCCATTGGCCATAACAATTTAAAATTTAAATTTAAACAATAGTGGGAAGGCACAGAAGTTTAATTGTTAAGAGGGGAGCTGAGCACTTCTGTAATCAAAGAGGCACCTGAGGACGAATCTGGAAGGAATCCTTACACCAGCTGGTCTGAAGACACAATGTAAGCAACTCATGACACTTATGTTTCATAAGTGTAAGCAACTCATGACACTTATGTTTCCCTTGCTCGAAATCTAGTCAAATCCGACTCTAGGGGGCGGTACTCATCTCCATTTCCAAACCAAAGAGCCAGCACTGTCCAAAGATGTTTCTGTGGTTATGTGGCCAGCAGGACCAAATGCTGAGGGTCACGGAATGCTGTTACCTTCTTACCAAAGCGGTACCTTTTTATCTACTTGCAATTTCTTGCCTTCGAACTGCTAGGTTGGCAGAAGCTGGGGCCAGAGATGGGAGCTCACTCCGTCACGCGGCACTAGGGTCTCGAACTGCCGAACTACAGACCTTCCAGTCTGCAGCTCAGCATGTTAGCCTCTGAGCCACCACAGCCCCTATTTTAAAGATTACATCTATTTAATTTAATTTAAAAGTAGATTCCCTTTATCCTATTGTTTATTTGAATAAAGCTTCTTTCTAGGAGAATCAGAACAGTGTATATATTCATGCTTTATATATATTTTTCATGGCATCTTGTGACATTAGTAACAATACCAATTATAAAGCCTGACAATAAATAATCCTTTACACTGTCAGAGTTAGTAATGCAGCAAATAATCATTATACTTTTCTTCTCAATGGTAAGGAGAATCAAATGGAATACATGACTCTGTTAATTTGCTCCTTATGAACTAACAGCATTCTGGTGGGTGGAACAGCATGGAGCATTGTACTAACAACTGCAGCTTTGCTGCTCTGCTACATTTGGCAATGTAAAATTGTTCACTGGAAAAGAGGGAAAACAATTAAATAGAAACAAGAGAGTATTGGAGGAAGGTCATGTTCACTACCTGTCAGTATTGTAGTTCAAGGCAAGCAAAACATTGGGCAACCACAAGGGTAAATGTTTTGCCTATTATCAATCCCAATTTACGTTTAAACCAGCTGGCTTTCAATTCTAACTTTCCCCCCTGCTATACTAATGGAAACAGACGATTTCAATACATGAAAAAGAGAAGTTCATAGTGTGATTGAAAACACTGTGTGAAAAAAAATACAACAATTGCTAAAGTTTGGATAAATTTTTGTTTGTTTTCTAGAGAACATTGCATAATGAGTGATCTGGTTTATCTGAATCTTGAATCCATGTTTGGGTTATATAAAAGTGTGTGTTTGTACTTTATAGAAACAGTTATGTGGCAGTGGAGAATAGTTGTATCTCTCCAAACAATGCTTATGTGAATATTTGACTGCACAATGAGTTTTCCCCCCTATTGTAATGTTTTATGTCACTTGGTTTGGTTGTTTTTATCTATTTTTTATGTTTTATATATGGTATTTAAGCCACGGTTGTGTTGAAAAGTGGTATACAGGTGTTTTATATCAATCAATGAATGAATAGATAGTATAACTGAAATGTGTGAAAGATGAATAACCAGAGGGAAACACAAGCCTGTTGACTAGCAAGACCAGTCAGGGTTATAAATACCCAATCTTAGGAGAAGAAAAAGAGGAGAAGGAGGAGGAGATTGGGTTTATACTCCCCCCTCCACTATCCAAAGGAGTGTCAAAGCCGTTTACAATCTCCTTTCTCTTCCCCTCCCCACAACAGACACCCTGTGAGGTAGGTGGGACTGAGAGAGTTCCTTCGAGAACTGCTCTTGAGAGAATAGCTCTGAGAGAACATGTGACTGATCCAAGGTCACACAAGCAGCTTCATGTGGAGAAGTGGGGAATCAAACCTGGTTCTTCCAGATTAGAGTCCACGCTCTTAAAAAGAAGAGAAGAAGAGATTGGATTTATACCCTGCCCTTTACTCAGAGTCTCAGAGCTGCTTAAAAACTTATTTCCCTTCCCCTCCCCACAACAGACATCCTGTGAGGTAGGTGGGGCTGAGAGAGCTCTTTCCAGAACTGTCCTTGAGAGAACAGCTCTGACAGAACTATGGCTTGCTCAAGGTCACCCAGCTGGCTACATGTGGAGGAGTAGGGAATCAAACCCGGTTCTCCCAAATTAGAGTCCATGCACTTAACAACTACACCAAACTGGCTCTCATGCAGCTCAAGGTGACTGAGTGGAGGACTGTGGGGAGAAAGTGACATAAACCCCTTCTCTTCATAGTTTGAGATGAGGTGATGCAACCTCTGAGAGTGAGATCTTAGAGAGACCCAGAGGTCATTTCGGGGGGGATCGCAGGGGATTGCAGTTTCCCCGGGTGAGGTACGGGGGGGGCACATGACGAAGCCCCGCCCCCTGCTTCCGGCCGCCCCGCTTCCGGCCCTCATTCAGCCAGGAGGAGGCAGGAGAAGAGGGAGGGTAAGTTGCTTCCTCCCTGCCTCTCCCCACCCCTGCCTGCCTGAAGCCAGGGAGGGCCTTTGTGGGGCTTC
>NW_015159736.1:271175-305631 GCF_001447785.1 Gekko japonicus
AGTGGGGCCAGGACATTAGAAGGACATTAGAATTAGACATTAGAAGGAGACCACAGTGTATTTATGGACTGTGTATAGCCTATTCATTGGTCTGACTGGGAAGGCTTTTTGTGTATTTTTCTAAGCCTTAGTGTTAAATGTCATAAGCTAACTGGAGCGTTTATTTCATGTATTGTTTTTGATTTATGCATTGTGTTAAGCATACGCCTTTATAAAAACCTTGAGTGGTAGCAGACCTGGAACATAGTTGTTTCATGGGATATTTTGTGGTTGTTTCACTGAGTACAGTAGGAATAGACATATACTAACCAGCATCAGCCAATGAGAGGGTGTGAAACTTCTGAGGAGGAGTTAAGTGGAGGCAAAACCTGTCATCACCTCAGATAGGGTTTGAGAAGCAGCAAAAAACCAGGGGAAACTACCAGGTGATTAGTTAGGAAGTTAGGCTTTACTTGGTGAAGGAAAAGAACTCAGACATCTATAGCATAGGTAAACAGGGCTCAGGGGCCAAGAAAGAGGCAAGAATAGAGCCAATATCCTGTGTTACTTTAGGAAAATAGTAGGTTAGGGACTTGTGGGGGGATTGAGAGAAATATCCCAAATGACAAGCTAACCCTTTTTCAGTAGGCTGAGATTCTTGGGTTTAAAGAGGTGTTTGAAATAAAATAGTTCTTTCTCTCTCTCTCTGACAGAAATAGCCTCTCAGTCCAGTAAAGCTGTGGGTATGTGAATTTGTAACTGTTTTAAACTAGAGTTCTGCTGGCCCTTGCTGTACTAAACAATAGCTTGTTACAGTCTTTGGTTTATCCACCAAACCACTAAGCATTGAGCAAGACAATAAACTTACTTTTTGTGTGTGTGAAAAGAAGGTGTTGGTATGAATCACTCCAGAAGGGGAAGGTGGAAGCAGTAGTAATCACCTCAGATTCCTATTTTACCTCTCCAGGCTTTGCCTATAATTGCAGCACATAATCCAACACCGTTATTTGTTAGCATTGGAATTTCTGCCACTGATGCAGTCAACCAACATTAGTTGCATGTTTCAGTGGTGTCTGCATTTTACCCTACATGTAAAAATAGCAGGATAATCTCTTCAATCCTTTCCCATCAATAGTATGAACTGAAAGTTTCTCTAGGGGTGAGCATAGGAAAATAAATACCTTACTGGGGAAAAAGTGCCTCATTGGTCCCATCCAGAGAATGTAAAGACATCTCTAGGTACTGGGAGTGTTTGAATGGTTACTATCAAACACTGCATTTTAATAATATGTGGGACTGTTTTAATCTACTGAAGTGTTCTGCACTTTCGCACAGCATTATGAGACTGTGACATGATGTAACATTTACATACGTAATATATTCAAACATAATGCATGTTGAGTGAGGAGGTCATGATATATCTTTAATTTAATGCTACAATAGCTTTCTGTAATGGTTGTCATTTATTAATGTACCAGTCCACTCTAAACTTGCACACATCTGCAAAACAAAATTCTTATCAATGTTGGTTTTTAAATGGGAAATTGCATTTTCCTTTCAAACGTGCAAATGTGTACTTAAAAGCCATTAATCAACATACTAGCCATCCATAGCGGAATTTTATTAACAACATGATGCTAACCACACATTTGACAGACATGCCTCTCCAGGTGGGAATCTGTCTGCCCTATTTAATTTATGACAAATATGGCACATGCATCAATAATCAAAAACAATTTAAATCTGCAAAAAACAGAAGCTTTCTGGAGGAGAATTTCGTTGCAGAATACTAGAGAAATGTGCAGATTAAAACAAAAATTTATTTCTCAAAAATACATTTAAAAAACCCGCTATACTAGGGAAATTAATCTGTTTTCCGTACCAATGGCTGGGTATTAGGCATTTTATTTGTCTCATTTACAGCAAATAGAGGGTTTGCAAGCTTGGGATTTACAGAATCTTTTATAGTTATTGGTATAATGGTATATCAATACAGTGATATGAAACAGATTATTTTTTTAAAAAATGAAAAAGCTCCAGTGGCCCAGGGGATGGTCATAACTGGTGGGAACTGGTGGGCAGGGGCAGGGAAACTACGAGGAAATGAGCCATGTGGAAGCCCTGTTGTTGCTGTATTGGCATCTGCACTGGCCACGGAGAAACCACACAGGCCTGTTCCTATGTGGAAAACCACCATTTCGGTTTGTTGGGAATGGAGTGTCTTGGAGCCTGTGGAATAATGTATAAATGCATAATTTGTGATTTTGAGACCATACTTGTAAGGTTGAGGTACAGGCTGGAAGAGTTCAACTTAAACTCAAAATTGGCTTCTAGTTTGCATTTAATTTTCAAAAATCAAACTGTTAGAGGTATGTACATTTTTGTTCTGTAAGGTGTAGGTGCTACTATGAAATAAATCATTAATACTTTTCATGGCCTTTTTCTTAAGCCTTTTAAAACGATAGTTTCTGCATTCCTGTTTTTTCTTGAGTAGGTAGGTAGGTAGATAGATAGACAGACAGACAGACAATTCCAGATGGGTTGCCATGTTATTCTGTAGGAGCAAAATGAAACAGGAAAATTGATTTGGAATTAGCTACATTCCTCACCAATTTTGACAGTAATTCTGACTCTTTTAAAAACATGTATTTGAAACAGACAATGTTAGATTAGGGATGCCAGAACCTATTTGGCACTCAAATGTACAGTGGTTGACACAATCAGACTATGAGCCAATCAGGGGAAGTTTGCTGCTGCCTGTTGGTGAAAAGCTGACACACAGCTGACCAGCAACTGAGAGTTTGCTTCCGAGTTTTGCCCAAAATACCGTAGAGTTTTGCCCAAAAAGAGAGCATCACCACGCAATGTCCCCAATGTGATGGCATCACTTCTACCTGATGTCATCATGTTGAGGATGTCATGCCGGGTCATGACTGTTGGGGGTGGAGGTTCTCCGTGTCAGCCAGCTGGCCAGCAGTGGGCAGGAGCTGGCAAAATAGATGGATCCCCCTCTCCCACCCGGGGACTGGCAACCCTATCCCACCCACTCAGTCAAATATATACAAATTGAAGTTGCAAAAGGGAGAGGAGAAGGAGCTCAGCTAGAATCCAGTCTAGTAGCATCTTAGAGGCCAACAAGATTTTTTGGGGGTATGCACTTACAAGAGTCAAATCTCCCTTTGTCAGAAAGAGCTCACTTCTCGTTCCTCTTTACTATGTGGGCCAGGACAGAACCAGTATTTTAATTGTCTGCATTGCAAAAGGGAGAAGAAACAGCTTAACTTATCACCTTTTTCCTGAAATCCAAGCAGGTAGCTTGGGGTGGGGAGAAAATAAAAGAAATCATCAAGGCCTCTGGTCATCCTCTCCACCCCCAATTTGCTGCACATCAGCAAGTCTGGGAGGCTACAAAGTTTCCAGTATTGGAAATCAGAACAACCCAACTTCTAGCTGGTCCTCTGTGAGTCTCCTCCTGATTATCACCTCTTCCTTGCAAAAGATCAGAAGCCAGCTCCTTGCTGATCCTTCATCAGCTGGGTGTCACCTTCTGAAGCCCTGTTCCTGCAAATATACACAAGGAAGTTGCAAATAACCAACTGCCTGTTAAATAATTGGCTGCCCGATCACCACTGGTGAACAGAAAGTGAGTAGAACTGTCAGATGTTCAAGCATCCCAATTTTGAATGTAATGTATTAGGTTCCAGTTCTGATCATACTACATATATACTTGTTTGTGTGAAAGAGACATATCAATGGAGGAATAAAATTACTGCATTTTCAGCAGGGGTAATTTCCTGCAGGAACTCACAGGAGCGGAGCTCCGGCAGTAAGGAGCCCAGGGGGTGGGCACATGCAACAAGCCCCTCCCCCTGCTCCCAGCAGCCCTCAGTTGGGCCACGAGGAGCAAGAAGCAGCCAGGTAAGTTGCAGAGCCCCCCCCTAGCCCTCCTTCAGGTACAAGCTCTCCCTCCTCTGTGAGGGCAGATCTGTGCGTCCCCCCCCATAGCTAGCAATCCAAAACAGTCCAGTGGAGCCTGAGTGGTGGGTGTTGCCTTCTGACACACTTCTGGTGATGTCAGGGGGTGTGGCATATGCAAATAAGTTATGCTAATAAGTTATGTTAATGAGCTCCTGCACCTCTTTTTCTGCGAAATGACCCCTGATTTTCAGCATCATACCTCTTCAACAAAGTGACAGTTTTCTATATATACTGGCTATGGTAGTACCCAAGGTTTTTGCTGTCATTTAACCAATTAATTAGAAAGAAGCAGTGTTTGGTAACTACACTTTTCTGTGTTGTTTATGTAGGTTTTGTTATTGTATTGTAAAATATAGCATGTTGAGGCTTTTGAAAAATCCATCTGTCCTAAATCGAGGTTAATACAGAGGTCATATTCTTTTAATCATTTTAATTTAATTTTTCATTTCAGAGTTTTATATTCTTCAAGAACAAAAAACTGCAAATCCAGAAACATTTCCCACTTATATTTCTTTAAGCTTTAAACAAGTTTCATCAAAACATAATACTCTACTGATTAAATAGCTGTTGTGACTGGCAGCACATTTTGTTTCTCTGTTTGACAGAAAACCAGTGTGTCAAGATGTGTAAAGTTTCAGGATAGCATCATTTATTTTACTTCTTGAAGCACCTATTGGAAATAATTGCACACATTCATCTAATTCTATGCTTCTGGATTGTTGCAGTGGCTATGAAACTAATTATATTCATTAGGTCCTAAATGGTTTACATTGATTAAAATATGCTGGTGTTGAATTACATATAGTGTTAAATTGGCAATGGCAGAGAACAGCTTAAACAGGCTCATGATGCATGTAATGGCTTACTTTAAGAAATTTTAGATATTTAAAAGCCAGCAAGTTTCACCCCTCACTAAAAACTTCAATATGATTTCTTTTTTAAGTCAGCATTCCTAGAACTTGATTGGCTTATGTGTATACAACTTTCCTTTTATTTATTTGTGTGTAGCACTGATCAATATATTTTATTCTTAACCTGGCCAAATCTGTGGCTACTTAAATATGAAGACTGGAGCCATTGATAGACATGACAGATCTTACTACAAACCTGAGAAAAGCCCTGGGTTTGCAAAAAAACTATATATCTGAATTTAAAAAAAATACATTAAGGGCAGGGACCATTTTGTAGAAAAAGAAGTGCAGGAGTTCATTAGCATAACTCATTAGCAGGTTGCTGTCCAGGTTGCACATTGTCAGAACTGCTGCTGGAACTGGTGGCCATCAACTTTGTCCTAAGCCCCTTGGGAAGAACATGGAACTGCCCCCTCCCCATCTGGGCAGGGACCGAAAGCCTCCATGTGGGGAGCGCAGGAGAGGTCTCTGGCTCTGGCTCTGCATGCAGGCCCTGGGGTCAGCAGCCCAGGCATAGTCTGAACAGCCCCCTCCCCACTCCTACCGATGGGATTTCCTTTTGGAAGGGCCCCTGGATTCCAGTGGTCTGGGTGGGCTCTTGTGGCGGGCTGTTCTGCAGAGTGACTGGCGGGCAGGGAGGCTTTCCTTGCAGCTTGCCACCCAGACTGAGTCTCACACACCTCTGTGACCACCCACCCACCCACGATTTGTGGCTCTGCTGCCAGGTGCCATCCAGAGCAACCCCCCACCCCAGCTCAAAGCCGCTGCCACCTCCATCCTCCTCAGGGCAGCCCCAAACCCAAAGTTCCCTGGCTGGCTTAGGAAGCATGCTCCGACCCCCCCCCCAGAAAACAAGCTCTGCCACCCACACCCAACCCGGAGCAGACTGCCTCCTCTCCTCTCTACTTACTTTTTCGGTTCTCACAGCGGCGGCAGCAATCAGAAGAGGCAGCGCTCCGCCAGTTCGGCCAGTAGGCCAGGAAAGGCGGGGAGCTGCTGGGAGCAGGGGGCGAGGCTTGCAGCATGTGCCCACCCCCTGGACTCCTTACTGCTGGAGTTGCACCGCTGCTGCGACGCAACTCTAGCGAGAAGGAGCGTGGGGGTGGAAAGCTGGGGGCGGGGCTTGATGACACCACCATTTCTGCCTTTTCCTGGGCTGCCAGAGTGGTGCTCCGGCATGCTCCGAGTCCAACTGACCCCTGTAGACAACCTAGGCCTAAACTAATGGGTTCTAGTGGGATAGCCATGTTAAGTTCGTGTCTACAAAAAACAAGAATGCTGTGGCATCTAAAAGGAGCCATGAGCAAACAGGAACTCTAGAAGATGTATAACCCAGGAAAAACTTATGAAACTTCAGGTTGTAATTGAATTAACTGCCTCTCAAGTACAGGATTTATTTCCATTAAACCTTCCTGTCTCAATCTATTTCATACAATTAATTGTAAAAATTGAGATTTTGCATACTACATAATACAGTACCAGTGGAACAAAGTGCAATTATTGGCACACAAAAAAGTAACAATGGTATACAATGTTGTCTTCAACAAGGTTGCCCTTCTGATACCTGAAATAGTATTAGAAAGATTATCTAGGACATGAAATCACAAGGAGTACAAGAGTTTCATTCTTGAAACTCAACTTTAATGTCTTGAATATTAAATATTCAACAGTTTTTAAATTTTAAAATGTAAAATGATGAGACACTGAAAAATATGAAGCTCTCAAAGGTTTGTGTGCACACACATCCATGCAGGGCTATATTTGAATTTTACCAGTGAACATACTATTGGGAATGAGATACTAACAGTATTTCTGTGGCAGTTTAGAAGTCTTCTTTTCTTTACGTCAGCTTTCAACCATTTTTTAAAAACTATATGGGCTCCATTTCCCTGAGGATTCTGTTCACACCCCTAATCATGTACTGAATATGATTGCACCATTTTGAATGAAGCGGATTGCTTATATGCATTCTGAACTGGTTTGAAGCCTGGATATGGACTGAAATGGCCTTGGTTGCCCTGGTGGATGCTGGGAGATGGATGTGCTGGGAAATGGATAGGGGGAGTGCAACCCTGTTAATTCTCATGGACCTCTTGGTAGCTTTCAACACCACCAATCATGGGGGAGTATCATATACAATACGCTCTAAACACATTTTATGCAGAAGGGAAATCAACAAAACATTTTTTATGTTCCTTACACAATTTGAATAATCTACATCCTTTTAAAAATTATCCTTCTACTAATATTTGGGATAAATATGACTTCTTACAAGTAAGTTTGAACTATCTTGGCTTGAAATTTAGCCAACTGCGCTAGAAAATATTTAAATAACGATCACAACATTTATACAAAAATGTGTACAAAAATCTGCATATATAAATGCACAGTTGAAAATGGTGAAATTGACAATGATCTCCAGAACATTCTACCAGGACCGCTACCAGTGGCTGCCGGCAGCACGAGGAAGGTGGGGAAGCGGCACGGAGGAACCCAGGAGGAGAAAAACTCATGAGTAGAGCTCCTCTGGAAGACCCCCAGCGCCACATGGGGGTGGCTGCCAGACATGCGAGGACTTCTGGGGGGTGGGTGCTCCATTCCCCCCCCAGTCGACCACGTGGAACTCTGGGCCCACCTCTTGGGCCAGTCCCACCACCTTCCTTCCCCACTTCCCAGGAGTGAACTGCCACCACCGTGCCCGCGTTGCCTCCCCGGGCTGGACCGCGCCCCTCGGGGCCAGAGGTGCCCCAAAAAGCCGCACATGCGCGGTGGAGCCGGGAGCCCTTAGGGCACCAAACTGGCCCCAGCCCCCCTCCCCGCTGCTGGCAGGACTGCCACCAGTGGCTGCCAGAAGCGCAAGGAAGGCGGGGAAGCAGCTGCCGGACATGCGGGGACTTCAGGGAGTGGGCCGGACGGGGCACTCCAGTCCCCCCCCAGTAGACCGCACGGAGCTCTGGGCCTGCCACTTGGGCCAGTCCCACCACCTTCCTTCCCCGCTTCCCAGGAGCGAGCCGCCGCCATGCCTGCGATGCCTCCCCGGGCTGGTCCGCGCCCCTCAGGGCCAGAGGTGCCCCAAAGAGCCGCACGTGCACGACAGAGCTGGGAGCCCTTAGGGTGCCAAACTGGCCCTAGCCCCCCTCCCTGCCGCCCGCGAGACCACCACCAATGGCTGCCAGGAGCGCGAGGAAAGCGGGAAAGCAGCTGCCGGACATGCGGGGAGTTCCAGGGGCAAGGTGGGCCGGGTGCTCCAGACTCCCCCAGTTGACTGTGCAGAGCTCCAGGCCCACCACTCGGGCCAGTGCCACCGCCTTCCTTCCCGTTTCCCAGGAGCAAGCCACCGCCCAGGAGTGAGAAGGCTGTGCTCACTCCCCTCCTCCGCTTGATGACCACACGTGGAAGGGGATGGAGGTGGCAGCTTATCTTGCTGCAGCCCATGGACGGCTCAGAGAGTGCCTCCGCTGGGCTACATGAGCTGCCTTCACTCGCACCCAGACCCGCACGGTGCCTTGGCACCCCTCAGCCTTCCCCCAAAGTTGCAGCAGGTAAGGAGAGAGCAGCTGCTCCCCTCCTTCATGAAACTTTTCTGGAGAGAGGAAGGAAGTGCCAAGTTCTGAGTCCCCTCGGATGGACGGCCCCGGCATGACCAGTGGGGGGGAGGCTGTTAATTCCTGCATGGAGGCAGGGGCGAGGCTAGCTTGTGGCGCCCAGTGCCCCCCCTCCCGGGCATGTTTCTGAGAGGTTTCCAGGCCCCACCGGGAGGTTGCCATCACCTGGGGGCGCCACAAGCTGTCCTCGCCTAGGGCACAGAAATACCTGGGGCCGGCCCTGACCGTTTCAATGCTATTCTTCTTCTGAATGTGGATGAAAGCATTATGAAATAATATGTAATAACAATATTATGTGAAGAATCTCTGGTACATGTACATACAAAAATTCAATAAATTTTTTTTTTCAAACCTTACATACAGCGACTCTTGGTCTGTAAGGTTTGAAAAAATCTTTCTACCTTAGTTGCCATTGCATAACCCCAAATCAACATCATTCAGGGGTGAAGGGAACCACAGTTGTTACCATGAGGCTGTCCTCCCAGACTACCCACTTGAGGCAGCAAAATGACTTGAGACAGCTCTGCCTTATAGCTAAGCAGAAGGAAATAAACATGGCTTGCCTCCTTCTATTTTCCCCTTCCCTCTGCTGCCCCACAGCCACAGCCTTTAGCTTCCTTCTAGAGCTCGTTGCATTTCTTCCCACAAGGAGCCTTACTCCGTGTGTGTATGTGTGTGTATAGTTACAGCCAAACATTGAAATATATAGATCAATGAAGACAGGAAAATAAAGTCTGAATTAGGGTTGCGATTTCATGCTAGGCTACTGGTGGGAGTTTCTTCCCATCTAGGTGTTAAAGCTGTTTGACCAGCAAAAGACAGCTGTATAACAAAAATGTTATTGCTGTTCAATTAACAACAAACATTTAATTGCAGCTATATATTTGCACAAATCTAATTTATACCAAAATCCAGGTCCACTAACAGAGTTATTAAATGATAATTAGAAGAGCAAACAAGTTTCTTATTCAGATGAGTATCCAGAAATTTTCTTTTTCGATCCAAATAGATTTCACAGAAAAAGAAGAAATGCTCAATAGTTTCTACTCAAGACCTGTAAATTTTCCATGTAAGACAGCAAGTGGAAGTAAATTCATTCTTGTAAGGAAAAATAAATTCTCTGATAGCATGATACTGATGCACAAATCTGTGCCCCATGTGCTCCCAGGGTCAGAGGAGGAACACACAGTTGGAGTCCAGCGAGTCAGATAAAAATCTGTTTATTGCAATAACAGGAAAATACAGGACTGGATACCTTGGCACCCAGTGACACCAAGCTGTATTTTGCCCCAACCAGGAAGGGCAGAAGGTCTTATACCCCAAATGACATCACTATATCAAGAAATCCCTAATTGGTGCCAAATAGCATCATTTGAGCAGGCACTTCTCTATTGGTGTACCCCTATGCTGGTCAGAATTACAAGTATTTGCTTCTGCTTATGTGGTCCCAGAACAATGAGAAACTTCAAAGAACAGTGAGGTCTTCTTTCAGGCATCATTTAGAACTCATTTGTCTCAGTATAGTACTGGGGAGTTTCCTGATAAGGTACAATAGTTCACATGGGACTCAGCTCTTGGCAGACCTTTTGGGGCCTAGCTTTACAAAGGAAGATGTTGTTTGGGAACATCCAGATTCTCTACAGTTATTGTTATAACACATATCTTTTGCTCTCAGATGTCCTTCACTGGGGTGCTTGCATTTTTCACATGTGCTGTTAATTTTAAACGCAATCCATTCTATTTCTTTTTAATTACTGCTAAAGGCTTCTTAAATTCTACTTTTATTTTCCAAAAGGGAATAAAATCATAAAACATATATATTTTTTTCTATTCTAGGTTTCTTCTGTCTGGTCTAGATACTAGGACCTGAATATACTGAGGTCAGGCTTCTAAAAAGGCACAATGGCAGTTTGTAACATACAAAACAGGAGGAATCTCAGAAATCACATGCATAAATCACATTCACTGATCCTTTGTCCTACAGTCAAAGCTCCCTCTAAGCTGTGGAGTCTTCTGAGCAAAAATTCTACTTTGTGAGCCGCTGGCATTAAAGTTGTGAGCGAGCGATTTGGCTGCTGCATAAATTAGTTTGCTCTGGAGCCATACTTCCTGAGCCAGGACAAAAAGGTGTGAGCCGGAGGCTAAAAAACTGTGAACTAGCTCACACTAACTCACCTTAGAGAGAACACTGCCTACAGCACCATAATATTATAGAAATAATCAGGGGCGGATTTAGACTTGCTGAGGCCCTAAGCTATACAAAACCCAGAGGACCCCTACTGTTTTAAATTACATCAGCTGGTCTTAGAAAAATTTAAAATATATACGCTTTTTAATATTTGAAATCATTTTTATATTGTGTTTTTATTCGAGGCCCCAGCAGATTGCGAGGCCCTAAACTGTAGTTTATTTAGCTTATGCGTAAAGCTGACACTGGAAATAATATAGTAACTGGTATTGATTAAACATGAATATCCAAAATACATGGGTGAACAAATGCACCACTTCCCTTTTTGAAGATCGGGCCATTGTTCCTCCACTAGGTGGCTACTAACAAAACTATAAGAGTCGGACCTATCCAGGTTTAAAACACCCTAATACTGACAGTGAAACTAGTGATTCCTTACTCTCTATATATTAATTGCAAGCCAGTTTTTAATAACCATTAACTAGGGTACAAGAGAAATTGTCTTCTGCCCAGTTTCCATTAAGAGGGAAGATGAGCCAATACATCTAGGACATGCTAAGATAGATCTAAGGAAATCCATCTGGATTATATCTGGGCACGTACCCAGGCTACTAATCCACACCGAAATAGCATACAAAAACAGTGAGGTTATTTTTGCCTGAAAAACATCCGAAGCTGCAGGAACAAACTGAGCACCTGTGGTTAAAAAAAAAAATCCTCAAAATTGCTGCTGTACTCTTTGCTTTCATAGCATCTCTTTAGCGTGCAAAGCCCGAAAGAGTGAATGCTGACATGTAACTCCCAGGTATTTATAAAATTGGACTTCTTCCATAATGTGACCTGAGATATTCCAGCGGAATAATTTCAGCCTGCGAGATCTAGCAAAACCTGTAACCTTGGATTATTTGAAATTAATTACCAGATGTTCATCAGCACAATATTGAATAAAAGATCTCAATTGATTAACACAGTCCCACTCTCGTTACTGATTCCAAAGCTGTGTTGTCTGTACATGGCATTATGAGTCCCTAGCTGTATGTGGTGCAAAGATAGCATGTTCTGTCTAGGAGCAAAATCATTAATATAAAGATTAAACAAGGTAGGAGCAAGGACACAACCTTGTCTTACACCCCTCCTGACTTCCATGAGAGCAAATAAAGTCATTTACACCATATCGGACTCTAATCTGAGTATTACAGTAAAAAGGACTAATGAAAAAAAAAGTAGCCTAACTGGTATATTTGTTATGCATAGTTTCTCTCAGAATTCTGACAGCTGGCATGTCATTACATGTCATTGGTTTGGTCCTAATGAGCATTCTTCACAGGTTTAATAGTGCATTTGTCTTTAAGGGGAAGTCCAGTGAGCTGCCAGGGCCTAGATGAGTGGCACTGGTTACGAACAGGCTGTGGGAGGTGCCAGCTGGGATGCAGCAGTGTAGCCACAGCAATAGGAAATGAGGCAGATGGCTTCAAGGTAGGTTCCAGTGGGGCAAAGGTTAAGCAGGACCCATCAGAGGATCAGCATGGCTTGGGAGGCCAGATGGCTGTTCTGCCCATGCGCTTGGGAGGAATGAAACTACTTCTAGACCTGGCAGCCCAGCCTTACTTACATATAGGTAAATAGGTGCCACTGGAGCCATCTTCACATTATGGTGAGTGTGCATACAGCCTGCATGTATGTGCATACACTGGAAGGTAAGAAGGAGCTAATGCACATTTCTGTGTGTTTGTCCTTGTCTTTAGGATATAAACCCAGTTTCTATTAATAAATGAGAGGTACTGTGCACTCTTCAGGGTAAGGTTTTTTAGAATAAATAAATAAATAAAATACCAAAAAGTAAATAAAATTAAATTATACAGGTTTTTAAAGTGACACCACATTGTAAATTGGCAGTATCTCATTTTTAAAGCTGAACTCACCGGCTGGCTATGATGATTTTTAGTGGTTATTAAGGAAGCATTTCATATACCTAGAAGCATTTCAAAATGCCTTATTGGGGTGATCCCTTGATTTTTAAAACAATAGATGCCTCCCTGTTCAGGTCTGCTTGCAATCATTGGAAAGTTCTTTAAGAATGCCAAGGCACTAAGAGAATTGATCCAGATCTCCTCTAGTGTTGTTTCCACAGTCTGACAATCCAGGGGATTTGGGGACTAGATCAGAGATGCTCTCTTTCTATATAGCCTTAGCCAGGAACAATTCCAGGCCTCAGTTTCCTATCTTTCAGGGTGCAGGGTTGCCAGAAGATCCAAAGGGGAAAAGTCTTGTCTGTTTAATGGAGACTTAATGCATGGAAATGCACAGCTGTAATTTTTCATGGCATGGAGGTAAATAACATCACTGGATAATTAACATCCCTTTAAAGGGAGCGGGCTTCCTTTGCTACCCAGGGATATCAGTAAGTTATTTCATTTGATCAGTGTAAACATAAGCCCTATGAACGTTGGGCAGTGCCTTGCAAATCACAATGACTGTGCAATGCAAACATTGCTGTGTGAATGTAGTGGAATTATTAAAGCATTCTATGAAGGTATTGGGGAAAGGGTGTTCTAGAGGACCAGAGGCAACCTATTTATCTGGCAGTGAAATAAGGGTCAGTTTTTGCAACCTGAGGTGTTGCTGCACTTCAAGTTAGTACGACGGTTACCGCTTTCGGCATGTGGATGGAACTCTACTTATCAGGCACCCCTTTGTGACAATTAGTGCCCGGGCTTTGGGCAAGTTGGGCCTTTCCTGGGGTGAAGTTTGGAACTCACTCTTCTTGGTTCAGTGCCGCTTCCACTGCAGCTGCCCTGGGCTATGGGTTCCCTTGCCGTGTGGTAGTGTCAGTGGAACCTTGTTCAGATCAGGACTTTTGTACAGTCATTGCACTCAAGTTTGGGGGGTGGCATTGTGGATCAGTGAGCTAGTGGTGGGCTTTTGCCTAGCGTTTGAAGAATGGAATTACAAAGTTTAAAGTTATTAATGAGGTTTTCTTTCAGGTGCTGTTGGCCACAGGGCGAGACGAAAAGTCAATGTCTGCGGCCACAGCATGGTATTTTGGGCCACCCAACGGGACAGGAGAACACCCTGGCTGTGAAGGCCCTTGTGCTACAAGCTGAGGCAGACCTTGCAATGATAAGAGCAAGATGGCCCAGAGTGTGGATAGTCTGGCCGGCAGGACCTTGTTTGACAAGCTGAGGCTGACCTTGCAATGATAAGAGCAAGATGGCCCAGAGTGCAGATAGCCTGGTTGGCTGTTCTGCCTTGCCATGAAGGGCAAGGCCCTGGTGTTGCAAGCAGAGGCCAACCTTGCGATGATAAGAGCATGGTGGCCCACAGTGCAGATGATCTGGTTGGCTATTCTGCATCATCATGAAGGGCAAAGACATGGTGCTGCAAGTGGAGACTGACTTTGCGTTGATAAGAGCAAGGTGACCTGGAGTGCAGATAGTCTGGTCGGCTATTCTGATTCACCATGAAGGGCAGGGCCCTGGTGCTACAAGTGGAGGCTGACTTTGCAATGATAAGAACAAGGTGGCCCAGAGTGCAGATATTCTGGTTGGCTAGTCTTACTTGCCATGAAGGGCAAGGCCCTGGTGTTACAAGCAGAGGCTGACCTTGCAATGATAAGAGCAAGGTGGCCCAGTAGTGCATATAGTGGGGTCAGTGGAGACCCCCACTAGGCGTAAAGCAGATGAGGAAAGCCATGGAGGGTGGTTGAGTTCCAGGACCTGTATAGGGCTGACGGGGTGCACCTATCAAACAAGGGCAATTAGGTTATTTTTTGCAGGACTTGCGGCAAGGGATTAGGTCAGCCTTGGGCTTTTAGTGGGGAACAAAGACCAAAGCAGAGGCTTGGTCTTGGCTGTGGCAGGTTGGAGCGGGTAAGAAACCAGAACCGGTGAGCACCTTACGGCATTTTCCCCATTAGGGAACAGGGGGTCATCAGGAACTGTCTTCAGATTTCTAAGGTCCAGGGTGGGGAACGGTGATCACCTCCTCTGGGATCCTCTTAGGGTATGCTCCTTTCTGCAAGTTGGAACGCTTCAGGGGTAGGCGCTCCTAGATGACGACCAGTTTGCTGGGCTGCCAGTCATGAGCCAGACTGATGGCTCAAGACCAGAGCTGGGTGACCCGCCCGAGAAAAGGGCAAGGAGGTTGGTCAGGGGAGTGACACCTGCCTTGCCTGTTCCATGCTCACTTAGCTGGTCCCTTGCTGCAATGTTATGTTAAATAGTTAATAAAGTGGCCCTTGTTTACTTCCAAACTGTTGTCTGTCTTGATATTCTGACTGGGGGGGCAGCTCAGCTCCCAGCGACCCAGCAATGTCGCTGGTCGCCGGGGGCTGCTTTGCCGCCCTGAGGAAGCCGGGCAGCAACACAGCCACGATGCCGGGTGTTGTGACATGGGCAGGGGGCAAAGCTGGCCTGGATAAACAGCCAGACTCCACTCCAACCTGATGACAGTTGCTCCAATTTGCTCGCCCACCCTCCCACCTTGTTCTTAGTGTAGTCTACGGCTGGTTGCCTATTAGGGCCAGGTAGAAATTTTTCACTTTTACCCAGTATTGACTGAATGGGTGGAGGTGTTTTTGGCTACCTTGCACTGAGAGCAGTGGATTGGATAGTTGGTTGTGGTGGTCGACACCTAAATAGGCTGGCCACTTGGCAGGTTGGTGTAGGCAAGAAACCGGAACCAGTGAGCACCTTACCATTTTCCACATTAGAGAATGGGGTCATCAGGAACTGCCTTCAGATTTCTAAGGTCCAGGGTGGGGAACGGTGATCACCTTCTCTGGGAACCTCTTAGGGTATCCTCCTCTCTGCAAGTTGGAAGACTTCATGGGTAGGCGCTCCTAGGTGACGACCAGTTTGCTGGGCTGCCAGTCATGAGCCAGACCGATGGCTCAAGACCGGAGCTCGGTGACCCGCCCAAGAAAAGGGCAAGGAGATTGGTCAGGGGAGTGACACCTGCCTTGCCTGTTCCATGCTCACTTACCTGGTCTCTTGCCACAATGTTATGTTAAATAGTTAATAAAGTGGCCCCTTTTTACTTCCAAACTGTTGTCTGTCTCGTTATTCCGACTGGGGGGGCAAACATCTTACCCTGTTTGGTTCTAGTATATTTCTCAGCCATATGTGCAAAAGCCACACGATTAGTTGTTGACATAACCCTTTGAAATCCAGCTTGTTCTATTCCCAGTAGATGTTCCGAGTCCATCCAGGTTTTCAAGTTAGTAGGTAAACAGCTTGCATAAAGTTTACCAAAAGATGACAACAAGCTTATAGGTCTTTAATTATTTTTGTCCCTTTTTTATAAATAGGAACCACTATAGCCTCCTGGCAGGTCACTGGAAATTGTCCAGAATAATCAATGGTCCGAAACAAGTATGTCAGAATTGGGGACCGCCAAGTGGCAGAATTCAAGGAGAACCTGCCATAGCAGGAGGCCTGGTAGCTCAAGTCTGAATAGGATTGTGTGGTTTACTTGAACCCAAATAACACTTTCCCTTCCTTATCCCACTGATATATATGGGGGTGAGGAGA
The DNA here is from genome assembly GCF_001447785.1 of Gekko japonicus. NCBI lineage: Eukaryota > Metazoa > Chordata > Lepidosauria > Squamata > Gekkonidae > Gekko > Gekko japonicus. The sequence continues at coordinate 287,368 of NW_015159736.1, forward strand.
TCCTTAAAATAACTACGTAATGAAGCTTGAGGTCGGTTTGTTTGTTTGTTTTTCTTCCAAACATAATAAAGCAAGAGGTTTGTTTGTTTCTGACTTTCTTGTGCAGCTTCAGGGAGTCTTAAATGTACAGGACCTTGATGACAGAGCCAGTCAGAGTTTTCCAGGACATTCTTATATCAACCATCCACCTTCTGTATGTTGACTGCTGGATATTGAGGGAAAGGGTTAACAAAATATTCTCTCTCTCTCTCTCTCTCTCTCTCTCTCTCTCTCTCTCTCTCTCTCTCTCTCGCTCCCTCTCTCTCTCTCTGGCACACTTGGCAGTTGGCTCCACCCTTTCATCAGTTAAATGTTGAGCCTCTTTGACTGTTGATTGTCTTTTGTTTCATCTTATATAGGACCCCTTCTGTCTCTCTTACATGGGCTTGGAACTATGCAGGGGTGGCCAAACTGCAGCTGGAGAGCCACATGCAGTTCTTTCACACAGTCTAATTTAATGTTAATAAAAAGCAAATGTGTATATTTTCCAATAAAAAGATGTGTGTAATATTTGTTCATGTCATGTGGTTCTCAAACATCTGACGTTTATTCTGTGTGGCTGTTACGTTAAACAAGTTTGGCCACCCCTGAGCTATAGCAAGTTAACCTTTTTGGAGTTAATCTCTTCACAATAAATTAAATAGACCTACATGAATGTGTCGTGTAACATGTGCTTCTATTTTTGTAAGTACAATTTCTTTGTCTTGTTACTATTGGAGTTAGTTCATCTTTGTAATTTGAACAGAATTTTCCCTTAGTCAGGAAATGTGGAGGGATACTGCATAAATCTTCTGTGCTTCCAAGGCAAAAATTTTATTTTTTATATATGTGTTTAACCCAATAAGTATGTCATCTCTTGTCCAACATTTGTGTCACCATCCCAGAGGTACTTTTGTTTCTTGTGCTGGTGTCATAAGTTTAACACACCATGTGGTGCCACTGCAACACTACAAGTTACAGTATTTCACTGGCATAATAATGTTTGGTTTCCGTCTTGCATTTTTATGGCTGAAATAAGAGCTCATGAAATTAAGCCATGTGCATTAGAATTCTATAAGTGTGGGTTTATTTTTTTAAAAAAACTTTGCTAGTAGGTAGGGTATTTATTTCAATATCCAAAGATTTTAAATACAAATCTTGCCTTACATTTAATGAAAACTGTGCACATACATCCTAATAGAATGAAATGAGAATATTCTCTTCCTGAATGTCATCTTGTTGCTGTGAGCATTAGAATTTGGCTGCACAACATCAGTTAATGAAGGTGAAGTACCGTAGGTCAAGTACAGCTAATTGCAGAATTCTAAAATCTCTGATTACTGTCAAGATAGTAGACAGAGTGCAAGTTTGCCATACAGTGCAGGAAAAAAAAACACATTAGAAACAAAGGTCAAAACATCATCACTACAGTTGAGCTGTCTGGGGCTAATAGATCAACAGAAACACTTACATGCATGGCTGACTTTAATAGCCAGATCTTCACTAAATAGCATCTGTTTAAAATGATGCCTAGCCTTAGAAAGAGATTGCAGTAATACCCATTGTTCATGTGTGTATGAAATAATGCCTGTCACAACAAAGGACTGAGAAGTGTAATGCAAACAATAGATTCCTTGTGAAAGTCAGAAAGAATAGTACTAATATTTAGCACTGTCAACTATATGATGGTGCAGTTTTACGATACAGATGACAGGGCATACTCAAAGAGGAAAGCTTGTGCTACTCTATCAAATTACTTTGCATTTGTAGACTTCCCTATAGTCTGGTTTTATACATTATCTGTACCCACATAGGTTGGACTGAAGCTACACTTAAGCTATTACCTACAGAACCATGGTAGTAGAAAGAAGGACACAATACTGGTTCATAAGCAAATTCATCAGTTAGTTCCCAAATAGGGTCCCCGCCTTGGTTTTAATAGCTCATCTAAATGTTTCTACTAGTGGTGTGCATTCAGGTCTAACCGAACTTAAAATATACCTGAAAAACACCTTATTGGTATTTTTGAGTATATTTCGACTTCCCAAATGTATCAGGATTTTTCAGGAGAACTGGGGAAAAATCCCAGAAAAATCCTGGATACATTCTGGAATTATTGGCAAACCTGGAACAACATCTGGGGGGCTAGAGCAGATTGCTCCTGCCACTCAGCTGTTTTTGGGCTTTCTTCTGCAAGTCCCTTTAAGCAGGGGGTATTTAAAGGGACTGCAGAAGACAGCCTACAAGACCTCCAAGGGGAACATTCTCCCCACCAGCTCAGCTGGAGCTCTTTTGGGCTGTTTAACCAAACTGCCAAAAAAAGCCCCAGCTGAACCTGCAGGGAGAGTTCTCCCTGCAGAATTAGCTGCTTTGTGAGGTCTATTAGGCAGCCTGGTTTATAAGGGGCTGCCCAAAAGAGCCTCACCTGAACAACCTCTCAGTTGTTTGCCCATGCTTCCCCCCCCTTCTGTATTTTTTTGGTTTGGGTCTATTGGACCTGGGGGGAAAATGGGATTTCTGAAAAATCCTAGATCCAAATACTTTAACTGAACCAAAAAATACCAAGAAAAAAAATGCACAGCCCTAGTTGCTACTGCTACTATTGCCCACTGAAGTATTAATTGTAAGGTCTGTTTGCTTGTGATCTTCAGCTAGTCTCAGCTGCACAATGAAGCACTGGCTGCTTGTTAGGCATTCCAAATATACTGATGGAATCAGCTTAGGTTATACTGTTGGGTTTAGAGAAGACTTTTTCCAGCAGCTTCATACTGGCAATGGGATTCACATTTTTATTTGCCTTATTTCTTCATCATTGGGGCAGGAACTTTGAATTTGTTGGATTTTGAAACTCAGCTGTATTTTTTAACAGCTAGAGAGGCTACTCCACAGATCTGGACTAGCCTTCCTCAAGAAGCATGTCTAAGGTTTTCAGTAGGCAGTCTTGAATCCACATTTAAGATAGGGCTTTCAGAATATGATTTGAATGAATCATCACATGCATTTCCTATACTTTGTGCTCTGTAGGACAAAAGATATTAAATGAATCTTGGATATGCATGCAGCTCATTAGCCTTCTCCAGCTGTACTGCATTTTAAAAAATCATAAAACTTGTATATTGTGAGCCACTTTGATTGAAATCATCTTTGTAATATACTGTAAATTTGGTGCAGATGGGAAGTGTCAGAGATAAATAATAATTTTAAAAATTACTTTGGCCCAGGGAAGGAGGTCATTCTAAAGGTGGTTATGTTACTTGGGATTTTATCCTCCTTGTGTTGTGAACAAGGGCACAAAATCTGAACTTTAGAAGTAGTTTTTCTGCCAGCTTCACAATGAAAGAGATTGAACTGAGTTAATATGAATCTTTTTTGCTCCTTGTGCAAATCTTTGTACTGGCTAGCTCCAGGTATGTTCCTGGCACTACTGAAAAAATGTAGTTTTGTTTGAAGCAGAAAGCAGAGGCATTGACATCCTAGATCTGTGCTATGTAGGCTCTTCTCTGCACTACAGCAATTCAGGGGCTTCTTAAAGACTAACAGTATTTACTCCAGCATGAACTTTTGTAAGTCAGAATTCACTTGCTCAGTTACAATAAAAGAAAGGTGTTTTTTTTTTTTTAGAATTACAGAAGGGGAAGGGGAAAGGGAGGAATTAAGGTAAGAAATGCCTAGTATTATAAATCAGCCATAATTATCTATGTTAGAGACCTGAATAGTTCACAGGCATAATGGAGGATGATGGAGGTCAGAAGTTCATGCCTTTCTGTCATCCTGTGCTGGAGATCGACAAAAGTGCAATAAAGTAAAGCAACAACAAAGTAAGAAGAGTTCTGAAAGTAAAGTATTATATTTGATACTACATGTTCAGAAGAGTCTGTTAAGGCTTCTAAAAAGTAGGTGTGTTGAGATGCTAGAAAGGGGGGGGGGATGAGGAAACTATTTTACTTCTGACTTTAGCCCCAGCAAGAGGAATAAAGAACACTGTCTCTCCCCACACTGAGGCAGTTTTAGTAATTTATGTGTTCTTACTTCATTGATAATTACTTCCCAGTGAACTTGTATTTTTAGTCCTAAGCACAGCATACTCACAAGTAGCAGCTTTGGAATCAATTTCAAAAAATACCCTGGGCTATGCTGGAACTTGGAGAGCAGCCTGAAAACAGTGGAGGAATCTGCCATGGGTCCTGGGCAGCCCCTCCTTCCAGGTCAGGGTCACTTTCCCCATGATGATGGCCCCATTAGCCTGGCCACTGGCCCTCCAGATCAAAGGACTACCAGGAATTGTCCCAATGAGATTAATGTCCAGTCCATCCATCCCAGGCAGGATGTATCTTTGACATATTTGGAAGTTATTTCTGAATTTGGGAAACATGAGAAATCCCCCCTCCCAGATGTCATGATTGCAAAGTGGTCCTTAGTATACCACTATAGTTAGTGGTTAACACTTTTTTAACTCCCATCATATGTTCCACTCCTATCAGTCAGAAACACTGGGAATGAGCTGCTTGTCCTTCACAAGAGAAAATGGAAAATGAAAGAAACTGGATTTTTCTTCATTAAATTATGGCTCTCTTTCAGTGGGGGAAGTCATCCAAACTGGTTCAGTTCAGTTACCTTTATTGGCATTGACATTAAAAGCAATAATATACAGAAAATAAAACATAGAAATAAATACCAACCAAAAAAGAAAAAAGTGTTCTAAAACAGTCTAAAATCCATGTAAAATAAGTCTCAATTTCATATCTCCCAAATACAAGTTTTGCAATACAATACTGTCATCCATACTGGTAGGTCACACCTCCTCTTGCTCCAGACAGAGCTGTGCACATTTGTGTAGACAATATTGGCTCAGAGCAAGGCTGACCCTCCAGTTTCAATAGCCCTGCTGGAGCTAAGCCTAGCTCAGCTTTCTTGGAGACTCTTGCCTTACTGGTATGGAAAAGCCTTGAAAAAAGGCTCCATCACCAGTCTTTTTTCTGAGAAAAAAAGAGAGAGAAAAGAGACTATTAAAACAAGCGTCTCCCACCTAAGGTTCCAGGCAACAGCAGATACCGGTTGGCCAACAGTAGATACCTGTATAGTCGCACAAGCCACCGTCAATGCTGGCAGACACAGCCAGCCCCTGACTGCACAGGAAAAGCCCGGCAGAGATCTACTGGGTCCGAGCCTAGACCTGCTATTTTGGAGTCTCTCACCTTGTTGGGGAAAGGCCTTCATGAAGGCTCCTTTGCCAGTCTTAGAAAAATCCTTTTGGAGTCTCTCACCTTGTTGAGGTGGAAGATGGAAAGGCCTTCAGGAAGGCTCCTTTGCCAGTCTTAGAAAAATCAGGGAGGTAGTTGAGACAGGCCTCTCCAGCCTGAGGCTTCAGGCATCAGAGACCGGCCAATGTAGGATGCCTCTGCAGTGGCATGGGCCACTGTTGGTACTGGCAGACTCGAGGCTTTGAGTCATTCTGCAGCTGGCCCCCAACTGCCCTGGAAAAGCTCGGCAGAGTTCTGCTGGGTCCAAACAACCATGAGAAGATCTCCGTGGGTGGCCTGTCCATACAGACTCGATGGCCTCCAGGCCTACAGGGAGCAAAAGTATTGCAGCTGATGGTGAGACCCACCCCCTGAGATACATAGGGGCAGTGGGATAAGGGCCTCCAATGTGAACAAGGGACTGATCCAAGCAAGGCAGCAGCACAGCAGAGAAGTTTCCCCTCCCTCAAGCCTCTCTGAGGCCTTTCCCAGTGGGTTCATCAGTGGGTTCATCAGTTCAGGAAAATTTCAGTAGGGTGGCTGCTCAGGTTTTCCCCACATTTTTTCCACCCTCCCTCTGCAGATTGAGGCCTCAGGCCTTTAGTCCATCCTGGGCCTCCCCCAACCCCATGTGTATGCAACCAGGGATCATGTTGGCCTTTCTGTGGCTAGAAGTACCTGGCCAAGTGGTGGCTGCAGCTGACCTCACCCATAAGTACACTAGCAATGGTTACATCAGGAGCTTCTGAAAGCTCATCAAAAGAGATGTTCCCTTTCTCCCTCACCACCTGTGTCAGGCTTGGGTCTGGGGATGGAGGAGCTACTTGCAACCATAGGATCTATGGCAACAAGCTCTGATAAAGAAGAAGAAGAGGAGGAGTTTGGATTTATACCCCACCCTTCACTACCTGAAGGAGTGTCAGAGTGGCTTACAATCTCCTTTCCCTTCCCTTCCCCACAACAGACACCCTGTGAGGTAGGTGGGGCTGAGAGAGCTCTTTCGAGAACTCCTCCTGAGAGAACAGCTCTGAAAGAACTTGTAACTGCTGACCCAAGGTCACACCATCAGCTGCGTGTGGAGGAGTGGGGAATCAAACCCGGTTCTCCCAGATTAGAGACCACGTTCCTAACCACTACACCAAACTGAGAAATGGTAATGGTCAGAAAATTCTCCTAGGCCTTTCCAGCTGGAACATTTCCAGAGATAAAAGGGTGTGTTTTCCTTCTCTTAACTACCAGTTGGATACAACAGAAAAACATAGCTTCAAACAATTTAATACTAGAGGTTTCAAGAGACCATCCAAAAGGTCCTCAGTTTATCCATTCCCTGAATTATTTGATTACATGCTAAAGCAGAATGGGCAGTTCCAGGCAATTGTACTTTCTTGCAGGCATAGGAAAAAAAGGTCTTTGCCTTTCCAGCAGGCAACATAGAAGACCTCAGGTCTCTCTGCTAGATTCTCTGGTAGTAGTCTTAAATTAGGGAGCGCAGATGAGCTAGGACACCATCCACTATGTAGTCTCTTCAGGCACAGGGCTGCCTGATCAACGTGTTTTTTGGGTTTTTTAAAGCCATCTCACCCTCCATGGACATAGTCTACTTTGGGTCCAGGATTCAGATGGGGATGGCCAAAGTGTTTCAACTTGCAAAGAAAGAGGTAAAATTGTTGGAAGGTGTGAAAGAAATCTGGCAGAGGTCAGTGGACCACATGCACCAGTTGGCAGTACTGGGGCTGATGATGTAGTCCCTAGTTTTGATTCCTTGAGCCCACTCCTAAACCAGTCCTTTACAATGGACTCTTCTTATTATTAGAAGGACACACCCACACACACACCCACACACAAAAGGGAGCACAAATAAGTCAAAATACCACCCCCCAAAGAATTCACTAAGATAGTGGTCTTCATGAACAAATCTGACAAGGGGAGTCAGTTTCCTCCAGCCTCCTTATCTGATGGTAATTACGGACAACAGCAGAAGGGGTGGGGAACACACTGAAAGGATCAGATTGTCCAAGGCAGATGGATCCCTGGAAGAAATGAACAGTACAAATTGCCTGGAACTTGGGGCAATCAGACTAGCACTGATTGCCTTCCAAAACCTATCGAGGAACAAGCACAGTCAATATGATGGCCAAGGCACACCATCAATCAGCAAGGAGGTACCAGATTGATGGTGCTCCTCCAGGAGTCCAAAATCCTGTTTGATTGGGCAAATAAAAATTTGGTAAGTCTGAAAGTGGAACACCTATACAGTCTTACAACCCTCCAAGCCAGAGAAGGAAGGATTTAGATCCAAGAGAATGGAATCTTAAAAAAAGAAAGAAAAAGATATTCTGGCAAAATCACACTTTGTTTTGGGATCCCACTTGTAGTATAGATGGGACTATAAAGATTTCCCCCCTTTTTTGATTATTCATATTTCTCTGGTTTTTATAGATTTATTCTTGTTTTATTATATATTATTATAGATTTTATTAAGATGTAATGAAGGCCTCTCTTTCTAGGTTGGTATTTTCCCAGCTGAGGCTAGCAGACAAGACAATAGCATTCTTTTGGTACAAAAGAAGGTATAAGGTTCATAGTTCTAATAATTTAGGTTATAACTTCACAGTGTCTGGGTCAAATAGGATTTTTAACTTCATATCAGAGAAAAACACCTTTGTTTGGGTCAGCCAATACGACTCAGGTCAGGTCAAGTAAATAAATGACGCTATTGAATAGACACACTTTTCTTTACATTTGACCAATAAGGAGATTTTCATTTAAATGCTGTTTAACTTTTTGTAACCAATTATGCTTTCTGAATATTATTTTCAGGATGATGGTATGATGATGTCATATTAAATATTTAACTTCATGTATTTCCTGGTTGGGCTCAGAAAGAAGTCAATTTTGATGGGTCATTTGGCCTGTTTTCCGTGTTTGATTGCAATTAAATACAAGATCTTCCTCCTAATTTTGACTTCAATCTCCTATTTTTGACTGGATATTAATTTGTATAACACTATCTTCTTTTTACAACATTGAACAACAATCAAGTTGCCAGGTTTCTAACCAGTTTGTACGATCCCAGGGCAGAAGGAGAGGATGCACATACTTGCCATTGACACGGTGATCTGCTGTACACTTTCCCTCTGATCACCGTGATCAGCTGAGTCCAGAACAAAGTTTCAAAGGAGGCAATGGAGGTGATTCTGGCACAGAAGTTTTGGGTCTCAGAGCTAGTGAAGATGTCAGTATCTCCACCATGGAGATAGCCAAGCAGATGGGTTCTCCTTGTACAAGAATCAATTTACCGTCCAGACCCTATTTGACTCCAGACGAGAACTTAGAGATTGAATGGGCAGATTTAGAAGGACTGGTCCTTCCAAATTAAGTAGTTGACATCATGGTGCAGTCAAGAAAACCTGCTTCAAGTTGTCTTTATAATTGTACGTGGCTGACATTCAAAAGTGAGCCAGTACCAAAAAACTGGATCCACTGAAAATTACTTACCAAGACATCATACCCTTTCTACACGAAGGTTGGAATCAGGTTCTAAGACCAGATACCTTAAAAGACAGGTTGCAGCACTAGCTGCTATGTGGGACTGCAAAAGACTGTGTAATTTTTTCTTCTCATATGTGCAATAGGCTTTTCCTCAAAGGAACCATCAAGTTGGCACCTCCCATTAGGCATAGGTTGCCTTCTGGGGATATTCTTAAAGTGTTACAGTCCTTGAGCAAACCTCCATTTGATCCTTTCAGATTTTCAGAATCTAAAGTTTCCTTCTTAGAAAATTAGGGAATTTATTGGCCGGGAAGGAATTGTGTATGTTTCACAAGGTCTCAGTGATACTCAGAAGCGATCCTTCCTTTATGCCAAAGGTATTTTCCTCTTATCATGTTAACCAAGACTTGGTTCTATACCATGTCATCCCAAAGAAAGTCTAGCACAAACTAGATGTGTGCAGTGCTCTGTGTGTCTGGTTAAATGGGATGGCACAGATTAGGTTCAAGGATTTCCTGTCTGTGTCTCACAGCTCACAGCCTTTAGGTTAAAAGGTCTCAAGCCATATTTCTGAAATGCATATGAAGTGCAAGGATTGGGACCTCCAAAGGATGTTACAGCCCACTCCACCAGATCTGCAACAGCATCAGTGATCTTTTCCACCAGGGTTCCAGTGGAAGAAATCTGTAGAGCTGCAATCTGACCCACTTTTTATACCTCTGTGAGACACTATAGATGGGATCAGTTAAAATCTGTGGAAGATTCATCTGGTAGAAAGGTGTGCAACATAGTGGTGGAACAGAATAAAATCCTACCTAGGTTGTAGCTTGGGCATATAAACAGTCTGGATTACTTCACCCACTGAAGGAGAATGAAACACTGGAACTTACCTGAAGGTTTCTTCTTTTCAGTGGGGCAAAGTCATCCACACCCACCCACCCCTCTCTCACACACACACACATAATCAGATGCAAAATCTGTTATGGAGCTGGGCAATACTAAGACTGGAGGGTCAGCCTTGCTCTAAGCCGATACAGTCACCACAAATTTACATAGCCCAGGCTGGAGTGACAGGAGGCATGACCTAACCAGTTTGGATGACTTTGCCTCACTGAAGAGAAGAAACCTTTAGATAAGTTCCAATGTTTCATTCTCATGAATTGCTTTATTAAGCATCTGTGAGTGCCTTCCATTAATAGACATCAAAGATCAGTACCCTTTGGGGGAATTAGTTTAATTATTATAAATAGGATGTGCACTACATTTTTTTCTGTACCAGCATGCAGAAACATAGTGTCTTGCTAATTAAAAAAAATATGATATGGAGAATGTGAGTTATGTCTCAATCTAGAACCTTGGAAGAACTTAACTACTATCCTTTAGGAAAACATTAATATGACCTATAGCGACATCTATTTTGTATTCATCTTGTCCATGACTGACCATTTTTAAACCTGTTCTGGATACGTTAATTGAGGGTAACTATTACATTTAGAGGTACCATGGCTATTCTCAGCAATTTCTTCAGCTCTCATTTCAGTTCATTAGATGAGTGATTCTCACCTTTTGGTTGGGAGATATTAGTTCACTCCCACCACTCTTTTCAAAAGGAGGATGCCTGTTTTTGGACCAGCAAGGTGACCAAAAGGGAAGGCTATTTAATGCTGGCTACTCCTTTGCTATTAAAGCTGTCTCATTCTCACTCCCTCTCACATGTCAATGTAGGATTAGTTTGTCACCTCAGAGCTGAGCAGGAATTTTGGACTGTTCTTTTTTTTAACCTGCTTCACATTACAGGCATATGAAGTGATAATTAAATAGGCCTGATCCATGGGATCCATGGGATCCATTTTAGTGATTTGTTGTTAGATTGGAAAGCACTCCAAGCTAGCCGTGGATGAGGAGTGGTAACCAAGGCAGATATAGCAGCCAGATTGGGCCCAGGGCCTGGGGAAGAAACTCAGTGTTGGACATTGTTGCCTGAATTTGGGTGCTGGTGGTCATTGGGAAAAGGTGTTGATTGTCAACATTTCTCAGCACATTTTGGTGTGCAAGCTAGCAGCCTGATTGGGCCCAGGGCCTGGGGAAGAAACTCAGTGTTGGACATTGTTGCCTGAATTTGGGTGCTGGTGGTCATTGGGAAAAGGTGTTGATTGTCAACATTTCTCAGCACATTTTGGTGTGCAAGCTAAGGTAGGAGTGACTAAGTTACTGCTCAAGGCTGAGAGACAAGGTAGTGCTGTTCACACGTTGATGAAACCTTTGGTCCGTCTTTCGGGAATCCTCTCACAGAAGGTGTGGAAATGACTTAATTCATTGAAGTTCGGCTGTAAAATTAATAAACCCTAGTTTAATCCATATTTGGTGTTTGAAATTTTTATTTTTGGCGGTATGGTAGCAGCTCATACTTCATTTGTTCTCTGCTCTTTTTAAGGAAAATATTTTATGGGAAAATAATAATACGTGTTATACCCCTCCTCCCAGTGACATAGAAAACATTTTGGTGTTGTTGAAATACAGATGGTACTCAACAAGAAAGGGGAAAATAAATGTGCTATATAATTTTGTTATGTAAGAAGAATGCATGTTGATGATTATTTGGCTGGCTGATCTTTTCTCTTCTACATGTTTGAATCAGCAGTAAGACAAGTGTTGTAAATATTCCTTTTTCTGAGTAATTTTAGAAGAATGTATTGTATAAACTCTGTATTAAAGAGAAAATAATCAGTCTTTATGATCTTTTAAACAAGAAAAATAAAGAGAAAATAATCAATCTTTAACAAGAAAAAACTGTTGAGAATTTTTCTCTAATGACAAATGCAATATGGATTTCCAGAATTAAAGTGTTTATATTTTATGTTGGTGTCTGGCAGGGCTCTGTAATGTAAGCATCTGTTTAAATCTTCATTGTCGATTGTGTTGCATTGTTAATTTGAATATTGGAAGTTCCAACTTGATTCCATCATAAATACATTTCATTTTTATTAGTGCAGTAGTCACTCATTTCCTGCTATGGTTCACAACACTGTATAGCTATTCCATTTGTTTCTCACTAGATCACCATTAATTCTGCTATTCCCTGTGTTTGCAGTATTTACATTTTCCTTAGATGATGATAATAATTTCTGCCCTTTTGTTAACCATCCAGATATAAATCCATACACTAGATTTAATTTAATTTACTATCCCAAATTCAGGGGTAGCACTGATTCAAAACCATAGACACCCTTTGCCCTTGAACCAGTCACTCTAACATAAGCCTATCTCTGCATGTTGCCATAGTAAAAAAGGTAAAGGTTCCCTTGCTCGAAAGCCAGTCGAATCTGACTCTAGGGAACTACCGACCTTCCACAGCCTGCAGTTCAGCGTCTTAACCACTTGAGTATTCAAATGCAAAATGCAAATTGAAAATTAGCCCTTCTGCATCTGATTCAGAATCAAGTTCAGATAATGGAATTTTCTTTAAAATTATCAAAAGTTTGAGTTCAGGGGCATGATTGCTTACTTGTTTGCTTTTTTTTGTACAGATACCCTGCCTAACAAGGTTGGTGCAAGTGATCTCAACAGTGCAAAAGTGGAACAGTGCACAAGTACTAACACTGGTGGGGTACCTAACCTAGTACAAAAGTTATTTTTCCTGCAAACACTCCTCCTCCCCATTCTAATTTGCAACACATTTGATGTGGCATAACATTCAGACCAGGAAGGCAGAGTCCTTAGGCCTATCTGCAAGTTGCCACAATATTCAACTGCAAAATGCAAATTGAAAACTAGTCCCTCTGCATTCAGCCTAGTGATATTCTCAGAAAGCATTCATTCTAAGGACTCTCTGCCTTCCTGGTCTGAATGTTGTGCCACATCAAATGTGCTGCAAACTAGAATGAGGGGGAGGAGTGTTTGTAGGGGAAATGATAACTTTTGTACTAGGTTAGGCTCCCCAGCAGTGTTAGTACTTGCTGATAGACTGTTCCACTTTTGCACTGTTGAGGAGATCACTTGTACCAACCCTGTTAGGCAGGGTATCTGTATAGGCTAGGTTTGAATCCATTGTGCATTAAAGCTTTCATACAACCAAAAAAAATCAAGGGATGATGACTCCTACTATATAGAAATTCCTTTCTAGAGACAAAGCTGCAGTTCTAGGATACAACACAATTCATGATGCTCAGGTTGTTCTGAGGGCTAGGGAATCCCAAAGTTCATCCGTTTGCTCTTGTATGAGAACAAAGGAGCAGGCATGATTGGAAACACAACTGGTTCAGTCTTGCCACTGCTCTCTTTGGAGGAGAGTGCCACATTGTTTTCTGCCTTCCCCAGAAAGAGGGCAGTAGTCCTGTGATGACCAATGATCAACATGGTTCACCTTGAGGCTGATTTCCTTGGCAATGCAACTATGATTTCCAAGCTTCCAAGTGGTGCTAGAAGGACAAGGAGAAAGGGAGAGGGTGATCAAGAGATTTTAAAAAAATTAATCCAGAGCTGGACGGCAGTAGTTCAGCTGAGGAAGGAATAGGAGCTTAGCCTCCGCCTTCAAGTGCCTGTGTCAGAGAGGATTAGAGAACTGCGTGGAAGAAACCAACAAGACAAAGGAGTGGTTGTGGTAAACCGTGCATATGTGAAGGATGGTCAAAAGGTGCAGGGCACTGGTTTGTTTCTAGTTAGAAAGAGAGATCAGGGAGGCTGCGTGTACATGAGGGCTCATTTGGAGCTAAAGAGGGAGAAAGAAAGAGATGCAGGTTGTTCTTTTTTGTCATCAGTTAGGCATGAGAAGGAGAGGGAATGAGCTACAGTAGTGAAGCCAGGATTTGCTGAGACAAGGATGCAGTAATTGTGTGTGGGCCCAATCCTGGTTTCACTAATTAACCATGGTAAAATAAACTATGGCAGCTACAAGGCCACTAGGTGTATGATGCTGCACCATTGTTCCAAAAGTTATATTATCAGTTCTAGTTCTTTATGGTGATCTCACCCTCTTCCCTCCCTCACAAACAGAATTTCCCCTATTGTTTCTTCTTGCTTGTTTAGCAACCCCTATATCTATTATCTTCTTATTTATTTGTCTAGGGCTGTCCCACCCTTGCACATTATTATATATTTTGATGGTGGCCCAGACCAGGGACTTGAGGGAAGAGACAAAATCACTTATTTATATTTTACTTCTGTAATGGCACACAAGAGGCTTTGGAAAGTTAAAAAATAAACAAAACATTTTATTTAACTTGGTGGGGAAAAGGTCAGGTGGAATCAGGGGAGGATGTATGAGGTGAACTGTTAATAAAAAACTATAGTAACTTTGTAGTCACACTAAATCCAGATAGAATGTTGCCAACAAGTAAATATTTTGCTTTTCCACAAGGTTTTTGAAACTTCAAAGAGAGAGGCTTTATTTTCAGTTCTTGCTTTAACTCACAAGCATAGGTTTCTGAATTTCACTGACACTTCACTTTTAAAAGGCAGGAACGTACAACCAAGTTCCCAAAATCCTTCTATGTCAATATATATACATACAGACACACAGACCAGGGATCACTCCTCTTTTAAGAATTATCTCACCTTTCACTGGGCAGGGATTACTTCTCTGAACTAAAATATATTTCCCTTTTTAGCTTGAACCAGAGTCTTCGTTGATCCACCCACTTCTTCTTTGCTTCCTTCCCAGTCCTCAGTCAGTGCTAAACTGTCTCTTCTTCAGCTGTCAGTTCCCAACTGTCATTCCTTAACTGACGTTCTCCACAGAATTCCATTTGAACAGCGTATCACTCAAAGGCTCTCAGACTCTGTGAGGTATAGTCCATCACATTCATTTTTACATGATGACCACAAACCACATGCATTATTGTCCTGTAATCCATCTATACATTCATCCTATTTTCAATTATTATTGCAAGCTCATACTTCTGCTAAGTGTTGAAATATTCTCACCAAAGGAAAATGAAAACTGTCAATAGTTAAGGCATGAAACCAAAAGCATTTTTGCTTACTCTTTTACTAAGTCATAAGCTAAAACTGACGCAGCAGAATTTTTTATGATGTACACAGTACAAGTTGTGATTCTAACCATTAAAGGTACCTCTGAGTCAAAGTTGTTTGTGAACCTGACCAAGGTTACATTTCTAAGTTGATGTCTCATACTGTGTTCAAACATAAATCATTTGGTAGGGCATTTTTTTTTGTCTACTGAAGAACCATGATAAAAAAGCTCTTCAGTTTGACCTTCAGAAGGCAAACATGGTCTAAATGATTTTTATGTTGTAAAAGTCACCTTTAAAGAAAGAACGGGACAAATAGCTATGCCCAAAAATCTGTTTAATCTTGTGTGGTATGCTGAGGCCACCCATCATGCTGTTGCTCTGCTGTTTCATATACTGTCTTTTAAGAATGAATGTTGATCTTTGAAGATTATCCACACATACTGAATGAATATAGAGTGAGAAGAATGATTATCTGTTTTATTTGTACCCCTCACTTTGACTCAGGGGTACCCTTAATGGTTAGAATCACAAGTTGCACTGTGTACACTGTGTTCTGTTGATTTTGAAAGTACCTCACTGGTGAATGAAATGGTTAAAACTGTCATTTAATTTGGACTACTGGCAATGGTAAAATTTCTAAAAGCATATCTGCAGCTTCATGAAGAAATGTTCTAAAACTGGATATTACTATTACTATTATTAACACCTCCTGATTAATTTCACTGACCTGGATGGCCCAGGCTTAGGGCTACCAAATGCCCCCGGGGGGCGGAATTCCCTGCTTTCGAGCCCCGATTTCCACTCCCGCGGAATCGGGGCCCGGGGGAAACCCCACCCCCGCATGCGCGTCACCCGGAAGTGACGTCGCACGCTGGGGGTGGGGCCACGCCATTTGAGGGGAAAACAAAGAAAGAAAACAAATGGCTGTGGAGGGGAAGGGAAAGGAGTTTGTAAGCTGCTCTGAGACTCTGAGTGAAGGGTGGGGCATAAACCCAATCTCCTCCGCCGCCTCCTCCTCTTCTTCTTCTTCCTCTTCCTCCTCCTCCTCCTCCCATTCACGATCTTCCTGAAAGTGGAAAGTCAAAGGTTTTACCCATCAGCAGAAGAATTCTCACCTAGTTGTAATCATTACAAATATACTTCTAAGAAACCATGTGAAATGCTTTGTTTTTAAAAAGAAAATGTTTACAAATGTGTTCTATAGACATGAGAGAACTGAAGTACACAGAAACCTGGACTGCCATGGCCATGACCAGTGAGCCTTGTTAATATGATTGTGGTATACATGCAGATTCTGCACAACCTAAGGAAATGGCTTGTTCACTACTGGGGACCCTATATACTCTTTAGCTATTGTAAGCCAATAAGTCACTAAAAATTGATTATTTATTTAGACTTTTATACCACCCTTCCTGCAAGCGGCCTCAGGGCGGTTCACAACAGAGCTTTATAAAACATATAACATACAATTAAACTGTATAGATTAAATTAACCCCCATACATGGTACTATAATACAATTCTAGTTCCCCAATTTATATTAGCAATGGGTGAGGGGGATGGAAGCAGGAAGTAGGGCAGATACTTATTAGAGCTGTTAACCATTAAACCATTAAAACCATTGGTGTCCTCAACCATATGCTTGGCAGAACATCTCAGCCTAGCAGGCCCTGCAAAATTGTAACAGATTCCACAGAGCCCTAATGTTAGTAGGCAGAGAGTTCCACCAAGTTAGAGCCATGGCTTAAAAGGCCCTGGTGCTGGTTGAGGACACCCATATGCTCTTTGGGCCAGGGAATTCCAGTAGATGTTGGTCATTTGAGCATAGTGCTCTCTGGGGGACATACCAGGAGAGGTGGTTCTGCAGGTATGTTGGTCCCTGACCATTTAGGGGTTTAAAGGCCAAGGCCAAGACCTTGAACCTGACCCAGTAGTCAACTTGAAGCCAGTGCAGTTGGCAAAGCACAGGTTGTATGTGTTTGTGTCCCAGTGAGGATTTGCACTGTTGCATTCTGGACAAGCTATAACTTCCATATCACCTTCTGGGGCAGCCCAGTATAGTGGGAGTTACAGTAATCAAACCTAGAGGTGGCCATTGCATGGATTACTGTGGCTAGGTCAGGGCAAGACAGATAGGGGGCCAGCTGCCTGACCTGGCAACATTATTCAATATCTGTGTAGATAAAAGGGTTTACTCCTGTTTTCTGCTCTTCACAAAAAAATGGTTGAGTGGTGGGGATCTTCCCACCACTCAGCTGTTTGTTTTAAATGGCTTGTGGGCATTTAAACATCCGCTTTCTGCTCCCTGCAAAAAGTGGTTTCCAAACAGCTGAGTGGAGGGGACCACTGCTCAGCTGTTGGAAACCCCTGCTTTCTGCTCCCTGTGGCTTTTTGCGGGGAGCTGAAAGCAGGGTTTAAATGGCTCAGTGCTTTTCACAGGAAGCATAAAGAAGGCATTTAAAATTTAAATGGCTCACAAACCAGTTCAGTTCACGAATCAGTGTATTGGTTCAGGGTTTGGTTTTTGGTTCAGCCACGAACCACAAAGCCAACCAAACTGCAAAAATGTAGTTTGTGCCCATCCCTAAGCATCAATACTTGGGTGAATGATGGTCAATTCTACCTAGTCTTTACCTTCTGTTTGGCTATATAGTAGGCTAGATACCAGGGAGGCAACTGAAGATGAATGTCAACAAGATAGATCTAAATTTGATTTATGAGTAGTTTTCAGGGACTTTAGAGGATAGGCTGTGGCTCAGTGGAAGAATGACTTTGCATGCAGAAAATATCCCTTAAGAAGTATTGGAGAAAAATCTTTGCCAGTAGAGTTGACAACATGGTATATATTCTGTCCAAAAGAAATTTAATTCATACCTCTGAGGTTATGAAAGCTGCAATCCTAAACACAGTTACTGGGATTTAAGGCCCATTGAGCTCACTGGATCTTAGTTCTAAGTAAACATGCTTAGATTAACACAGTAAGTTTGACAGTACTATATGTGGGGATATCTTTAACATCTCAGAAACTTCACTTTGGTGCAGGGTGTACAGAATGGGAGATTTGTTTGGAATGTACTATACTGTTGCTGCTGGAATATACCATACCAATCCTGCTGTTAGTTTTCAACAATTTTAAGGCACAATGCATTGTACTGGTTTAGATCCATTTACCCTGCAGACTATTATTTCTTCTGTTTCATCACAATTTTTAAGATTAACTATGAGTGCCATACTATCATTTATATGCTTAAGAACTTTTTGAAAGTTTATTATTTTTAAAATAAAGACAGAGGAGGTGTGAGATAATTAATTTTTATTTCCTTGATGGCTTTCCAGTTGATGTTACTATGTTTTTAACTGTTGTTACTAATCCTCAGTGTGTGTAGATGGGATGGAACCAGATATACCTGCTTTCAGAACCACTAGGGGGAAGTAGAAGGTTTAGTCTATTACCAAACAGTTTGTGCTTATAGACTGTTGAATAAATGAGTGGTGGAAGGAACTGTCATTGAATAGGATATCATGCAGCATAAGAATCCTTATT
>NW_015159736.1:306186-320110 GCF_001447785.1 Gekko japonicus
AAACAGACTCTGAAGAGTGCACAAAGGTTTTTATTAAGTCTCCACGGGATGCGCACAAGCACCCAACAGAGCATGCACACACTTCAGTTTAAACAAAACAAACACAACCCCGTTTGCCGCACTGCCCCGCTTCTTTGCTTGCGGTGTGATCGGCACCTCCCTCCTAACCTTGGGACCTCCACAAGACACCGGATCGCACAACCGCGCGTTATTTAGCCCCGGGGCAAACAGCCACGCTTCCCCTCCGCATTTTCCAGCCAGTGTGACCGGAGCCTGGGATTGTTTTACTTCCAGGAATGAAAATTACACAATCATAGCTGAGTATAAATGCTCTGAATATAATACAAGTTTTCTGAGTAGTTATCTGTTGGAGAGATACATTCAAGATGTTGTATAGCTGGATCAATTTCACAGGTTAAGAAATTATACTAAATACTATGCAGCACTAAATAAAATAGCAGTCCACTCAACCTTGTGTGAAGTAACTTTGATATGAAATAACATGAATAACCATTCAGAAAAATTATGTCATTGATATAATTGTGAATCATATTCAGGGGATAAGGACCCTGTACATACAGTCTTACTTTTCAGCAAGGCAAAACATTTCCACAAGTAACTGGGGATGTTTTGCACATTACTAATGATAAGATGAAGCTGCACAGTCCATTGCTTATTAGGGAAGGAAAAGCAGAGATCTCTTTTGATCTGTAAATGTTTGACAGCCATAATTGAAAGAAAAACATAAGGAAGTTTTTCCACAGGTGACCTTATTATGGAACCATTTCTTTTAATCAAATATACAAGTGGTAGATCAATGGGATAAAAGAGGGGGAGCGAGAATAAACATTTGAGAAGAGCATCAAGTAAGAGGATTGCTTTTGCATCTTGACCACTTTGAAGCAGTTCAGGAGAGTTTATTATTTATTTATTTATTTATTTATTTATTGGATTTCTACCTCGCCCATGCAGCCAAGGCCGGCTCAGGGTGGCTTACATAAAATCAATACATAGTTTACAATAAAACATGAATATAAATTTAGATTAAAACAATTCTAAAATCATTAATTGTACAACATAGTAAACTGCTAGTGATATTAATTCCAGATGGCTATAATTATTTAGTTCATTCTTCTCACAGTCGGTTCCAGGGGAACAAAGGACTCTCTCACCTTCAGCTCTCAGTTGCTAGAGGTGGTGGTTAATAGTGGTGGCGGCTCCAAGAGCCTGGCGAAAGAGCTCCAACTATGGCAACTACAATCAGGCTCCACAACACAGGGACACTGGAGCAGAGTCTTCAGTTATCATCTTAGCAAGCAGGAGGGGTTTTACAGCAACAACACTAATGGTGACCCTTGTTATATGGTGTTTGTAGGGACTCATCAACAGGAAATGGCCAAAAGGAGTTCTGTTCCATAGTGTGGACATCTCAAACAGGTGTATCCTGAGGAGAATTCCTGTTGGTGGTATATGTATATGTATATGTATGTATATGTATATGGTGGTATATGTATATGGTTGGTATATGTAAGTAGTATTTTAAACGATTGCATGGCAGGGTCTGAAATGAATAATAATAATAATAATAATAATAATAACTAACAATGTTTCATAGGGGATAGGGAAGACAACATATAATTCATTTAAATTGCACATGCCGTAACTACCCGGTGGAAACGTTTCTGGCTTGGCTCAGTCATTTTCCGAACGACTCCGTCAACCAGCTTGATGACATTGGGGCTTCAGGACCTGTATGTCATGTTGCCACACTGCCACCGCCTGGCCGGAGCATCCCACTGCAGGGATTTTCGCAGCCGAGTAGATTCTTCTGCCTTTCTGGATCCTGAACCAGGATGTCTCCAATTGACAGCTAACACCTTCCCAGAGGGGGGAGTCGGTGTGCCCACCCTCTCTAAGGAGTGGTTCCCATTTTATCTACTCACCGAGTCATTCGAATCGCTGGGTGGACGATGAGCTGGGGACAACAGGCTGGCTGCTCACACCAGCGTGGGGCTCAAACTGATACAGTTCGGATGTTAAGACAGTGAGATATACCCACTGTGCCACCTGCATGAAGGTGCAGGTGAAGTCTGCAATTGGAGCTAACATCCAAGGGTTGTCACCTTGTGATCTGGTTAAGATATATGGATTATTCCTCCTGCTGTTGATGCCCCAGAAACTGTAGGGCAAAGTAGTAGAGTGTAACACAGTCACAAACAATCCTGTCTGATCACATTCCATTTCATTGTCTGGTGAAGTGTGCATATACACGAAAGCTCACACCTTGAATAAAACTTTGCTGGTTTTAAAGGTGCCATTGGACTCTAACTTTGTTCTATTGCTTCAGACCAACAGGGCTACCCACCTTGATCAATCCAAAGCAGGGTTTCACTCTTCCAAGTCCATTGCACTGCTGGTGCCCAAATCATATCTTACAGGACAATTCTAGCCTGTAAAAAAGATCTGAATGGGAGTTCTCAATCCAAATGTTATCCCTTATTATTTTATCATTTATGTTTCCCCTCTTCCCTCCCCAAGTATTGCTTTTTTTCAGCCCAACGTAGCTTACAGAAATATTGTGACAATAAAATGTGTTAACCTGTGGATACCATCTTGATTAATTAGATTGTGTCTATATATACTGCAATGAGCCAATTTTACACTGATGGTGGTACAATTGGATGAACTGGCTTAATCTTAGAACATTCTCTAACAGTGTAATCTGAAGCAGAGCTTCACTCTTCCAAGTCCATTGCACTGCTAATGCCCAAATGATGTCTTACAGCACAATTCTCACCTGTAAAAAAAAGGGCAACATTCCTTTTTTGAATCCACAACCATGGTTTAAGAAGATTTTGTCAGTGCTGGGATTTGCACTGCCAATCAAATCAAAAGTGAAATGAATTCATTTACATTAGTTTCTTATTCATTTCAACTTTCTTTCATTTATACCCAGTGTAGAAGCAAATAAAAAAATGAGACTGATTTGTTTTGTTTTCCACTCACTTTTGAAACAAATATCCACCACTAATGAATATATTCTATTTAAGCATTTTGTATCTTTGGCAGACTTTTTTTTAATAAATAACTATTTTAATTTGTAGTAGGTATCATATATGTAACTGTAGTATTTTAAATGCTGCCATCATTATCATTTGCATATACATGCACTTTTGACAATAGAACACAGATACTAATGAAGAGTTTCCACTAGTGTAATTAAACCTCAAACACAATTGTTAAAGCATATTTCACTTACAACTTTCTGCAAGTAGACTAACAATCATTTTCAGAAAATGTCAGTTGTAAACAAATGCTGGAAAATATCAACAGATTGCTGCTTCATGCTGGCAACCTGTTTCAAAGAGTTAAACAAAGGCAATTAAGAAACAAAAAAACATACAGTAGAAGCCTATGTGTCTAATCAAACTCAAATTATGACTATCAAATCCTCAGAATAAACGGTTTTCAAACAATCAACAGATGAAAAATTATTTGCACAAAAGGGTGGGGGGAACTGGGCAAGCAAAACAAAAACAATGACACCTGCTCTCATACAATTAACAAAGGATGTAAGAGTCATCGAATAAAACTGCATCTCTCTAATTGTTTCCCAGACATGCAGCTCATTACTGCTTTAGTGTCCTAGAATATTGGATCGCAGTATATAAAAAGGCTCATGAGATTTCTAGGCCTCATTTTTCTCCCGTCTCCCATCCCTACCTTTAAGTACAAACTCATACACCTTGAAACCCACCAAGCCAACCCACCTATGCATGGCAACCTACCAGAGCTTGCTAATCCTATCTAGCCTGTATGCGACAGTAAAAATAGGACAGAAGTCAAGAATTTCTGAAGGTCTATTTGTGTAGATAGCTTGTAGTCATTACATCAAAAACATGTCCACTGTGCTCAGAATATTTTCTTTGGCAGGTCTTAATGCTGATCTTCAATCTGAAAGTGAAAAGAGTGTTCTGCTCTTACAGCTGTCTGTTTTTTCTTGCTGCTCATCCACCCTTCTCCCAGTGCTGTTCTGGTAATGACAAAGACTCAGAAGAAGGGTAGAAGGAGGGATAAGACAGCAGAGTAAGAGAGAGATTATCAAGGAAGGACCTTGGGCTTCCTGCAAAATGTCATCACGAGACTGGCACCCTGGACAGCATTTGCCATGGTGTCCCAGGTGAACTTTGTATGCTGCCAAAACAGTGTCTGGGAAATAAGATTAAAAAACCCCTCTTTCTGCTTATTGGCTTTCTGGCTGCCACTGTCAACTCCCAGCTGCGGCAACAAAAATGCAAAGGTGGATGAATAGAAGAGTTGGAGGGAAAATCAGCTTGGAGCTCACTGGTTATTTGCCAGTGAAAAACAATCCACACTGAGCTAGGGGAAGGTGGGAAAGGAGGCAATTTCATCAGTAATGGCTTAGATCTGGAAGTTAAAGTCAATTAGGCAGATCCTTTTTTCATGGCTTCTCGTTTCCATAGCTTGGTATGTCTTGGATGTCTAAACACACTGCTGTTCATGATGACATAATTCTCCTTCTCTTTCTATTCGTATATTCCACAAAATGTGATGAGAGTAGGCTTCATAAACTTCTGTTCTACGCTTGATTTGACTGCGAACCACATCAAACACGTGCTTTTTGAGGTGGTACAATATTAGCACATGATTGTACTATCGGGGGGGGCATGCATTTCCCCCCAGTTCAGGTGTATTGAACTGGGGGGGGGGAATCAGGTTTCCCCCCAAAATTCCTGGATATCAATACTGGTGCAGTATTTGGATCCAGGATTTTTTGGAATCCTGGATTTTTTTCAGGTCTAATAGACCAAAGAAGAGAAGGGGGGAGGTTGCATACCAGAAGCCATGCCTTCGGGGAACAGACTGCTGCACACGGGCACAACTAATCCTAGACTGACTTCTCTTGCAGTCCAGTTTAAACTGAGCTGGTCTGCCCAGTTTAAACCAAGGCAGAGAGGAGCTGTCAGCTTCCGCTGCCCTGGTTGATCCTTGGTGGACTTCTCTTGCAGCTCAGTTTAAACAGAGCTGCAAGAAGAGCTAGCCCCAGCCAAGGCAGCATGGAGCTCTCAGCTCCTACCACCCCAACTGATCCTCACCTGCAGCTTGGTTTAAGGCAAGCTGCAAGAGGAGCCAGACTTAGCCAAGGTGGCACACAGCTCTTAGCTCCCACTGCCCCAGCTGACCCTCTCTTGAAGCTTTGTTTAAACTGAGCTGCAAAAAGAACCAGCCAGCCCCAAGTTGAGCTTTAAACCTCTTTAAAGTTTAAAGGGTCTGCAGAAACCCTACAAACAGCTGAGAGTTGGGAGCAATCTTCTCCTGCCTCTTGCTGGTTTTGGATCTACTGGTAATTCCTAAATATATCCAGGATTTTCTTGGGACTTTTCCCCTGGTTTTCCTGAGAAAGCCCAGATTCATTTGGCAAGCCAAAGTATATTTTTGGCTTGGGTAGATCCAAATACACGTCCCTACCTCAAAATTCACTTCAAAATACTCCCGTTCAAGATCTTCCTGCAGGTGGAAAGCCAAAGCTTTTACCCATCAGCAAGAAGAATTCTCACCTAGTTGTAATCATTACAAATAAACTTCTAAGAAACCATGTGAAATGCTTTGTTTTTTAAAAAGAAAATATTTACAAATGTGTTCTATAGACATGAGAGAACTGAAGTACACAGAAACCTGGACTGCCATGGCCATGACCAGTGAGCCTTGTTAATATGAGTGTGGTATCCATGTACATTCTTCAGTGATCTGAGATTACAACCTAAGGAAGTGGCTTGTTCACTACTGGGGACTTTATATTTAGCAATTGTAAGCCAATCAGCCACAAAAAAGGTCTTTTAAGGTTAATTTCTAATCTCTATTATCTTTGTTAAAACCTTTCATTGTAAAAATTAAAAGGATCCTAAATTCTAAATGTGAATAGTCAGAGTTGTGGTTGGCCATGAGGTGGCAGCATTACAGCTGTTTTAAAACTGAAGTGGGGGGAAAAAAGAAGCCAGGGGAAAAATGTAATTCAGGTTTTTTTTTCCAATCTTGAAAGGACTTCACATTTTAACATTTCTGGTATTTACAGGGAACTTATCAAAGGAATGCACACATTAAAAAAAAACCCTACAAGCTCAGTTCCTACCTTTTGGGGACAGTAGCCTTTTGTCCCCACCCCTACTGCAAAGGGAGATAAAAGGTCTGTCATTATAGAAACTGGGCTGGCTGAATCATGTTTTGTGTCATAACTCTGTCTTGTAAGTCCTTCCCCTCACTCCAGATACCCAAAGGATGCTAATGGTTCAACACTAATGGGGAATGGCAACACTGTACTCTTGTAGTTTAAAGAGTTATATTGCTATGTGTTTGAGGTGGTGCATAGGCATTTGACTTTTTGATGTGATGGGAACTGCAAATGTGGCTGTCCATGATCTGTGGAGTGAGTACCACTGCAGTAAAAAGTATTCATTTTTTAAAAAAGCAAACTTCTCTAATGGTGTGATGACTGAAGGAGAGAAGAACTAGATCCCTATGCTATTTTTCCTACCCTTGCTGAGTTTCCTGTTCATTTTCTATCCATCCTTTCCTTTTCAGCCCCCTTTCCCCTCATCAACTCTTCTTCACTTCCCTTGCCTGATCTTCATCTACCTTCTTCTATCTTTTCCTTGCCAACCCATCCCTTCAACTTTCCCCCCTGATCTTTTCAACTAACCCTCTCTCAGTTTATATGAGTGTGTCATCCTTTCAGAACTAGCTGGCTGTTGTATGACACAACCAAGTTTTGTGCACTTAAAAGGAGCTCAGAGGTATCTCTTAAAGGAAAAAGGGTTAATCCTAAAACCATTGCCTGTAGCAGTAGGGGGGATGGAATTAGGATGCTCCCCCACCTTTTATATTTTTCCCTTGGTTTAATACTGCAACTAGGGATGGGCATGAACCTAAACATTTTTGGTTCGGGGTGGTCCGCAAACCAAGCCCTGAACTGAACCGAGCCAAAAATCCCCCAAACTGAACCAGACAGTTCAGATCCCTCTTTCTCCTGGCCAGGAGAGGGGTGGGGTGGGGGCTGCCCAGGAAGGGTTAAATGGTTTTGAACTTCAAAGCAGAGGAGAGCAAAACTGATGGGTTTAGTTAGGTTTTCAGCCTAGCAGAGGGGTGGGAGTGCCCATCAGGTATTAGACTGAAATGGCTGCAAGCCATTTCAATTGTCTGTTTTGCTTCGCCCCACCTGGAAGTGATGCCAGTGACACTGGTGGCGGAGTAGAAGCCTCAGTGGGCCTGGAGGTGAAGCTTGGGAGTCATGGGTCTGTCTGCCAACACCTCCTCAGACAAAGAGGAAATAGAGGAAGCCAGCCCCAGCCCTGCAGAAAGGCCTGCTGGACAATGAGGAGACTCCATCAGGTGCTGAGGGAGAGACTGGGGCCATGGTCTGCATGCCACATTTTCAGTCCCACAACCAAGGACCTGAATCAGAAGCCCTGCAACCACCAGCCTCACTCCTGGGGTTGCCAGAGCCATTGGAACCCTGTAGAAGGCAGGCCCAGAAAGAGGTGCCAGATTGATGCCATAGCCCATGACTGGCAGATCATTACCATAGGGTAAGTGCTGACAGTCATGACAGCTGCTCAGCCCTTGATGTTGCTCCTGTCCCTGGATTACTCAACCGGCTGATGGTTTGCACCTGTCTATGAATGCCTCATAGACAGGTGTGCTTGCCATCATTTCTTGCCTTGTTTTGAACCTTGGTGTGTTTGACCTCCTGGACTGTGACCTGATCTGTGCCTTTTGGATTTGACTTACTGGCTTTGACACTTGTACTACTGAATACCTGTGCTTTGAACCTTGATTTTTTTTACTACACTGTTTATCTTTTGCCTCAGTTACCTGCCTGAATCCAGATACTGGGCCCAGCAGCAGTGATGGGGAGGGATCCCCCTGTGATCATTGTGAGTCCACACTTGTCCTAACAAATACTAATTAATTATAATTCCATTTCAAGAGTCTAAACAACACTAAACCTGCTATGCTTTTGATAAGCACAATTTAAATAATCTTTATATTAGAATTGATAAGGTACCATGTAAACCAACAGCACCTGCATGTAGTTTTAGTTCTCAGGGAAAACAATAACAACAATAAAAGTTCATTTTTATAGGATTCCCATTCATTCCCCAGTCCAGCCGACTGTGGAATGGTTGAATTTCTGCTTCTCCCAGAGATGAAGACTGCCTTGGGACAGTCCCTGTTTCCCCTCACTTTTTGGCCTTGGGGCAGCTGGGAACTGTAGGCCAGCAGATGAGGAAGCCCCATTTATCACAGTGAGTGATACCCCTGAAGAAGACCCCTCTCTGGAACTACAGCTCAATTAAACCTGATGGGGGAACATTTTAAACAAAGAACCACAGCCATCTTACAAACACAGGTAAATGCCATTTTATTACACCTACCAACAGCCATTGAGAGAAGAGTTATTCCCACACAAGAGGCAAGCAGGAGATGTGTCTTCGTCAAGAGAGAAAGTCATTCTGACAGGGCACAGTGGCTGAAGGGGGAGTGGGCAGGGAAGAGGAGCAAACCCAGCACCTGGCACGCAGCCATTGGCACAACATCGGAGTGACAGGTCAGGAAGCCAAAGGCTGTGGGAGCATGTGGAATGTTCAGAAAAGAGTCACACAAAAAGAGGATTATATATAAGGAGAGATAAAATGCAGGTTTTCCTGTGGCTATGTGGAAAATCTCTTCAGCGTACAGCATATCACTGATCACTGATTTTAGGACTCAGTGTCACTTGTCATCAATATATTAAACCATGGAAAGTTAATGTGGGCTTTCCTGAGCTACTTGTCACACTTCTTCAAAATAATAGGAGAGGCTATTCCATCTTAATAGGAATTGATGCAAGTGCCCCTTTTTGTTTCTCTGTGTTGTCATTGTGAACAGTTTTGTTCCTGATCTTATTTGTTTGTGCCATCTTAGCCAAGTAGGCCAGGTCTTTGGATACTTAAATTTGGTGACTGGAGCTGTGAGGGGGCAAGAAGTCTGAAAAGGGCCCCAGGTTTGCAAAAAAAAAAAAAAGTGAAATCTAAAAAAAACCCCAAGTACATTAAAAGTCCAAAAATGATAAAAGGAGTGTCTGTAACTTTAAGCAATGAATTCCCTCAGTGCCTGTTGCTAGGCAACCACTATATTACAGGCTTCAGTTTCTGTGAGTAAAAAGGCAAGGGGAGGGGGAGGGCTTTTTCCAGGCCTATTTTGACCTTTGAGGGGGGATTCACTGGGGTGAGGCAAAGGATTACCAAGCCCAGGTTGGGAAATTTCTGGAGATTTTGTAAAGAAATATGAGGACTGCAGAGTTTGGGGAAGGGAGAGGCCTCAGCATGGTATAATGCCACAGAGTCCACTCTCTAAAGCAGCAATTTTCTACATAGGGGCATGTCTGGAGTTCAGTTGTAATTTGGGGGAATCTCCAGGTCCCACCTGGAGGTTGGCAACCCTAGTCCTGGCACCAATCTCTGGGTGACGATACCACCTGACCTGCATGCTGGCCTGGCTGCTTGCTACTGTTCAATGGCAGCCACCTTATGAAAGCCAGTGTGGTGTAGCAGTTAGAGCTTCAGAGCAGGGTTGCAAGAACCAGATTGGAATTCCCATATTGCTTTGGAAGCTCAGTGGATGATTTTGGACCACATATTTTCAGTCTAACCTACCTTACAGGGTAGTTGTGCAGATAAAAAGTAGGAGAGAAGAATATTGTAAGCTGTTTTGGTCCCCACTGTGAAGAAGAAGAAGAGATTGGATTTATATCCCACCCTTCACTTGGAGTCTCAGAGCAGTTTACAAACTCCTTTCCCTTCCCCTCCCCGCAACAGACACCCTGTGAGGTAGGTGGGGCTGAGAGAGCTTTTTGCAGAATTGTCCTTGAGACAACAACTCTGACAGAATTATGGCTTGCCCAAGGTCATCCAGCAGCTGCACGTGGAGGAGTGGGGAATCAAACCCAGTTCTCCCAGATTAGAGTCCACACACTTAACCACTACACAAAACTGTCTCTCTGTGGAGAAATACTAGTTTTTCCTAGGTAGAGGCTGCAGAGAGGAAGTCAACAGAAAGCAAAAGATAGAGGTTGGCTGTTGGGTGGGAAGGAGATAGGGTTGCCAGCTCGAGGCTTGGAAATTCTTGGAGCCTGGAGAGGATGCAGTTTGAAGAGGGGAGGGACCTCAAACAGGTATGATGCCATAGACTCCATCCTCCAAAGCAGCCATTGCCTCCTGGGGAACCAGCATTGCCAATGAATGAACGAAACGAAACTGTGTCAAAAACAACACACAATGATATTCTAAATGAATAATTATTATGCAAAAAGAATATTTTATAATATCAAAAAGTCTTTACCAGTGTTACAATATACATATCCATTGATCTGAATTTGTGAGCTGTATGCTAGTTTTTTAATATTGTTTGAGCCTCATCTCCATAGCAATTGACTATATGGTTCCATTTTTGAAGGAGCTTGGGTGGAATATGATGAGCTGCAGCTAGCCGTCGCATGAAGGAAATAAACAGGAACTGGTTGGAATCATTCTTCTTTTGTCTTTATAAATGTATCCTTAGTGAGCACTGTGTACTTATGCAATATCTGTATACACATTCATCTTTGTTCTTTGTGGTTATGTATATTGTACACTGGTAAAGACTTTTTGATATTAAAAATATTCCTTTTGTATAATCATTATTCATTTTGAATATCATTGTGAGTTGCTTTCTACACAGTTTGGGGTTTTTTGCTTGCCATTTCTTCCTGTGTATCTCCAGTTTTGTGTTTTAACCTCCAGGTGAAGGCTGTGGATCACCTGGAATTACTGCTGCTCTCCAGTTGACAGAGATCAGTTCCCCTGGAGACAATGGCTGCTTTGGAGGGTGGAGCCTATGGCATTTTACTCTGCTGAGGTTGCTTTCCTCCCCAAACTTCACTCTACCAAGGCTCCACCCCCAAATCTCCAGCAATTTTCCATCTTGGAGCTGGCAACCGAAAGAGGAACTGGTCTCTGTAGTTGGGAGGTCCACTGTGATTCTTGGAGAACTGCCACCATAACTTTTGGGAGGGAAGCAGGTGGGTGGCTGGGAGATTAAGGGGAGGTAGAAAGAAAGAATGATGGGTTGGGGGGCAGAAAAAGAGAGGAAGTGACAGACTTGGAAGAGAGAGAGAGGGAGTAAGAGAACAGGTGATTAGAGGAAGAAAGTACAGTGTGCGTGTGTACACTGTATGTATTACCATGTGCATCATGTCTTTAAAATCTATATTTTTTGGGAAATTTTGACACAATAGAAATTGTTGCCAAAATAAAGGCTCACTGCTTCAGATCATTAAAGGGAGAAGCAAAATTGAAATGGAGAATTTTTTTCAGTCAAAACAACAGGGATGAGAGCTTTGGTAGCATTTTCCCTTCTAAAGTTACTACAGATTCTTTTTCCTATTATCCTTTACTCTCAAAGACTTTAACCTTTTGCCGCCATTTCTTCTGTTCTGTATTTCATTTGATCTACTTCAAATCCTCCCCTTGTTTTACTCCAGATTTCTATTCTACGTTTCATAGAAACCTTTATTTACTTGCACACTTTCATTCTGGAGCAACTATATTACCTTTGGCATAAAGAGGATGAGATCAGTGTCATAAGAAAAAGAAAAGACATGGGGAAAATCTGAACTGTCTGAAGAGGTTCACTAGAGATTTGAACTACAGTGAGCAACACATATTTTGGGGTTGTTGTTTTTTTTGTTCTGCCTGACTTTGGACATCCCCACACCCACTTAGACACTGAGAGAGTCATCTTTAGAAGCAGAGTCCTCTGTGCACTCCTCAGTCATTTGTGTTCCTTGTTCATATGAAAACAAACCAAAAAAAGTGAGTGGCAAGAGGAAAAATGTAATTGTTCTGGACAGCATTATTTATGAAAACATTTCTTTTGTCACACTTCAGAAAATGAGTTTTAAAAGTTAAAAGAAGAAAAGGGTTCCCCCCTCCCCAATAGCAATTTCTTCACAGTCTAAACCCATATTCAGTAGCTGGAACAATGGACCCCCTCCTTCCATGAATAAATGCTTGAGGAGTTCCTTTTTAACATAATATGAACAGTAGGGGAGTTAGAACGATATTCAGTATAGTTAACACTTTGATCTGTTGAAACTGTGGGCAGGACAAGGAAATTAGAAGCATCTACACTCTTACCCTAAGCACTGCTAAAGGGTTTTTGAAGTTTAACCTTGCCTGTATTATTATCCTTGCATTGTGTTTGAGCAGTGAAAAATACTGCACTAGCGAAATGACAACAATGATAAATTGAACCCAGCAACTCTCTAAGAAGCATTTGTAGAACTAACTGAACTTTTTGGGGTTAATCTTGGAATATAGAGTGTTTGTGTTTCTGTATCCGCAGTATGGGGGGGACACCCTCATGTACTTTCAGTGTGTATAAAAATTACACCATCATTTCTGTGAGCCCATCCATTATGGTTTCCTTGTCCTCCACCCGAACTGCACCTATGCATCACTGGGGATAAAAGAAGTGTGAAAGATTGGAGATTCAGGACTTTCCAGTATTATTCTACTTGAAAATGGGAGATTGCCTGAGGTGCTCCTTTAAAAAAATGCTTCAGGGGCTCTCTTTCCTAAAAGGAGGAGTACCTGGAGGGGACAACAGAACATGTAGTAACTATAACAGGGCATTAGATTAGCCTGCTGTCTCAGTCATTCTTCTGTCAGTCTTCTGACTTGGTGGGTCCTCAACCATGGTTACTCTGACACTGTCCTTGGGCTTAGTGAATCATACCAGCTGTTAGGTATGTGCGTTTGAAAAACATTCAGGATTCTTTTCAGATTCAGATTTCAGGAAGAGTTTCTATATTGGCATTCCCAAATTCAGAATTTGGATTTTTTGTTCTGAAATGTTGGGGTCCATTATTTTCTATGAGGGATTTTTTCTGGGGCACAGGAGTAGTTGATCTTCAAGCAAATGACACGAAATTGTGATATCAGGGGTGTTATGCTCCAGGTTTTTATCTGTTTGCAGTTGGAAGTCCCAAAGAATCCCTGTTTCATCATTCTCCACCATCTTGTCTGGTTTGTGGTCTGATGAATTTCTGGTTGATGGTAAGCCATACTTCTTGCAGCATTATGATGTTGATGATGATGATGATGATTATGATGATGATGATTATGATGATGATGCCTGCCTTTCTCACTGGAACCCAAGGAAGATTACAGATATGATTTTTTTTAAAAAAAACTTTTCAGTAAATCAACATGCAGATTACAAGATATGATAGCATTTGAATCTAACAGCAAAGATTCCTAGTAAGACAAAAAATGCAGTTGGGCTGGGATTATAGAATGAGGTAGGGGGACAATACATGCAGATATAAAGGCAACAAGACAATCAGTTTATGAAAAACTTTTATCTTTTATAAAAGTGACTTCTGAGCTGAACCATTCAACTGTAGCTTTATTCTTCTACATAAAAGCTCTCCTGAGCAATTCTGTTTTGTGCATGTTGTTAAACAACAGAAGCATGAGGGCCTTTCTAATAGCCTCAGGCAGATTTTTCCACAATGTAGGAATCAACACAAGGAATGCATATGAACAAGCAATTGTTGTTTGCAGGATGGTACCTCCAGAAGACTTTGCTGAGAAGACTTTGCTCAGAAGGTGGAGGTGTTGCAGTAGAATCCTGGAAGTATATGGGTCCAGTCCCTTTAAGAGCTTTGAAGATGATAGCTAGAACCTTGAACTGAATTCAGTAACTGATTGGCAATCAATGGAGTGACTGTAGAAAGGGAGTGATATTCTTCTGGGAAACCTGAGAATACGGTATCTCTCATGCAGAATGGAGATTTTCACTGAAAACTCACCCCTCCACCTGT
>NW_015159736.1:320178-322134 GCF_001447785.1 Gekko japonicus
GGCCACAGCTTTTATTGAACACAAACTCCCCCCACATGGCTCCTTCCTGGCCCACTCCAGTCCTGGGTAGCAAATGCAGCTCCCAGTAAGTCAGGGCCAGGGTTACCTACCTCAGTGTGGGGCCTGGAGTTCTACAACTGATCTCCAAACTACAGTGATGATTTTCTTTGGATGAAATGGCAGCTTCCAAGTGTGGACTCCATGGCATCACATCCCTGCAGAGCTTCCCTCTTCCCACACTGTCCTCAAATCTCCAGGAGTTTTCCAAACTGGACTTGGCAATCCTAGTTCTAGAAGAGTTCTAATACTGAATCAATGTCCTCCCAATAACCTAAACACTTTTTAAAAATCTGGCACTGAAATTTATTTGCCCACCTTCTGTACAAAAAAAAAAAAAAGTACTCTGTACCTATAATGATTCATGTTTACTTAGTGGATGGCTTCTCCACTGTTTTTTGTTTTTCCCCCCTCTCTTGTTTCTCTTTAGAACCAGAAGAGTAAAATGGATATAGCCAAGTATTTTCTTTCTAATATTCTCTGTTATAAGATCCAGTGTCAGTTAAAGGGAATAAAAGCAACCTATCTGCCATACTCATTTTTCACCAGCATATTTTAGCTCCAGCTTTCCCCTGCCCAGACTTCTTTGTTGTTTCAAAATAAATGCATGATGTGTGAGAATGGGCAAGCACTGTAGTTTTCATCAAATGGTTGTGAAATCATCAAATGATTGTGAAATTCTGTCTATTGGGATTGCCTTGCGAACATTACCTCCTTAAGATCTATAACTGGTTCACAGATCTAAAGTAAATGTAAACTTCTACAAACTCATGCAAACTGTTGATTATCAATCAAAATACGTAATTTGATCTAGAATTGTTAATGCGCACATGCAAATGTTTATTTTACCAAACATTAGACATTCACTGTAGCATTAATATGTATGTATTTAGACCCATTACTCCACTGATCTACAACACACTGAAATTTGTAGATAACTTGAGATTTTAAATCTGTGTATTACTTTTTCCTTGACATATTCTTTAATGGCTGTTGAAAAAGGATAAATGTGTTAAACACAACAGAAACCATCTGAGTTTGAAATTAATATTGATGTAGACAAATGGCTTACTTTTCTGATCAGGGCACCATACTATGCTTCAGTGGACAAAATGCCATGAGCATGATGAATTTTAATTTTGCTCTGGATTTCATTTTGGGAAATGATGACCACCTAGCATGTATTTGCCTGAGAGGGCCTGCATTGCTGTTTAACATACAATTCCCCATGACAAAAAAAAGCAGTTCTTCTTGGAAACCTATATAATGGATGAAAATCTATGTTATATACACAAACACAAACACATACATACAGGGGTCATTTCGTAGAAAAAGAGGTGCTGGAGCTCATTAGCATAACTTATTTGCATATGCCACACCCCCTGACATCACTGGAAGTGTGTCAGAAGGCAACAACCACCGCTCAGGCACCACTGGACTGTTTTGGATTGCTAACTATTGGGGGGGGGACGTGCAGATCTATCCTCGCAGAGGAGGGAGAGCTTGTACCTGAGTAAAACTTGGTCTTAAAGGTTCCACTGGACTGTTTTGGGCCAGGGGAAGCTCTGCAACTTACCTGGCTGCTTCTTGCTCTGACTGAGGGCTGCTGGGAGCAGGGGGTAGGGCTTGTTGCATGTGCCCACCCCCTGGGCTCTTTACTGCTGGATCTCTGCTCCTGTGTGCTCCTGCAGGAAATGACCCCTATGTGTGTGTGTATATACACACACACACACACGCACAAGTGGAGACTTGTTTTATATATATGTGTGTGTGTGTGTGTGTGTGTGTGTGTGTTCACACACACACACAAGTGGAGACCCACAAGAAACATGCGGGATGGTTACCTCATTCCTCACACCGTTGCTTCCTCCCCTCTCCCACTACCTCTCTCACACTCTT
>NW_015159736.1:322163-329995 GCF_001447785.1 Gekko japonicus
CTTTCTCTTTTCTGCCTCCCCTTTTTTTACTCTCTCTCTTCTCCATGCATGTAACTTCCTCTCTCTTTCTGCCCCCTCATCATTGTCTTTGTTTTTCCACATCCCCATCTCATCACTTATTCTCTCTCTTTCTGACCCCACCCTATCACTCTCTCTTTCTGCCATCACTCTTCTAGCCTCCTGCCTGCTTCCTCCCACACAGCAGTAGTAGCAGCAGTAGTGCAGTGCTCCAAGCCACCCACTTGCTTCCTCTCCCCTCACAGCAGCAGTGGCAGCTCTTCAGGAATTACAACAAATCTCCCAGCTACAGAAATCAATTCACCTTAGGGCTGCCAGCTTCAGGCTGGGAAAGTCCTGGAGATTTGGGACAGTGAGGCTTGGAACAATGAGGCTTGGGGAGGCAAGCAGCCTCAGCAGGGTATAATGTCATAGACTCAGCCCTCCAAAGCAGCCATTTTTCCCCCCAGGGTAACTGATCTCTGTCACCTGGACAACAGTTGTAATTCTTGGTGATCTCCAGCCCTCTCCTGGAGACTGGCAATGGTAGTTCTCATGGAGGAAATGGCTAGTTTGGAGGTTGGACTCTATGACATTATACCAGTCTGAAGTTCCTCCCATCTTCAAACCCCACCCTCCCCAGGCTCCCCCCCTCAAATGTCCAGGAATTTCCCAACCTGGAGTTGGCAACCCTACTAAACCTTGGACAAGCCATAGTTCTGTCAGAGCTCTCTCAGCCCCACCTGCCTCACAGGGTGTCTGTTGTGGGGAGGGGAAGGGAAAGGAGTTTGTAAGCCGCTATGAGACTCTGAGTGAAGGGCAGGGTATAAATCCAATCTTCTCCTTTCCACCTCCACCCTCCCCAGGCTCCACCCCTCAAATGTCCAGGAATTTCCCAAACTGGTGTTGGCAATCCTATTTCCTTCCCCCCCCCAACAACCAGCCTACCCTTATCTGCCTCTCTGTCTTCAGCTTTCCATCTCCACCCCTCTTTCCCATGGCATCTACCTAGGAAAATTACATTCTTTCTCCACAGTGGGGACCAAAGCAGCTTACATTATTAT
This sequence comes from Gekko japonicus, assembly GCF_001447785.1. Lineage (NCBI taxonomy): Eukaryota > Metazoa > Chordata > Lepidosauria > Squamata > Gekkonidae > Gekko > Gekko japonicus. The sequence goes on from NW_015159736.1 coordinate 323,225, forward strand.
TTCCTTCTTTTTATCTGCACAACAACCCTGTGAGGTTAGTTAGGCTGAAAGTATGTGACTGGTTCAAAATCACGCAGTCAGCTTCAGCTCTAACTGCTGTACCACACTGACTTTCATAGGGTGGTTGCTGTTGAACAGTAGCAAGCAGCCAGGCCTAATTGAGTCATGCAAATCAGGTGGTATCAAGTCACCTAGAGAGTGCTACCCAAGGATGCCAGCCTCCAGGTGGGACCTGGGGATCCCTTAGAATTACTGCTCATCTCCAGACTACAGACATAACTTCCCATGGAGAAAATGGATGCTTTGGAGGGTGGGGTCTATGGCATTGTACCTCACTGAGGTCCCTGTCTTCCCCAGTGTCCACTCCCAAATCTCCAGGATTTTCCTAGCCTGGATCTGGTAACCCTACCCCCCCCATCCCCTGCTGATGGCTGGCCGGGGGGGGGGCTGGCAACCCTAGACTGCTGCCGGGCCTAGGATTGCCAACCTGCAAGTGGGACCTGAAGATCCCCCAGAATTACAACTGAACTCTAGACAGCAGAAATCTGTCTCCCTGGAGAAAATGGTTGCTTTGGAGGGTGGTTTTTGAGGCATTATACCCAGCTGAGGCCTCTCCCTTCCCCAAATCTCCTTAGAGTCCACCACAAAACCTCTAGGAATTCCCCAGCCTGGCACTGGCAACCCTTGTCAGGTCTGGTCCCGATGCTCCCTCCCTGAAAGGCCAAAATAGGCCTGGAAAGGGCCCTTCCCCTGCCTTTTACTGACAGAACCAATTAGAAGCCCCCCCCCAACATTCTAATCTTTCACCATTGATGCCTGGAGTAGATCTGAGTAGCTCTGAGCCATTTAAACCAAACAGCTGAGTGGCAGTGAGCAGAAAGCAAGGAGTAATATGGTTCCCAGCCATTTAAACCCCTGCTTTTTGCTCTTCACAAACCACCACAAACGGCATCAAAATTCAGGGAAATTTGTGGTGATTCGTCAGTTCTCAAACATTAATTCACAAGCCACCCAAAATCCAAGACAAACTTGTGCCCATCCCTAGTTATCTATGAGTAGCAAAAAAATCTACATTCTTTACCACAAATATTGCATCTGCAAAGAAAAAGTTGAAATTACTGTAGATTATGTTATGCTTGAAAAATTGCCTACTGGGCTGTGAATTGTCAATTAACAAATTTTACTTATGCAGCCATTTCATTGTGAACCCAGATGATCAAGCCTTATATCCTACTTATTGTAGTAAAAGATAGATCTTGCTCAATCTCAGGTTTTAGTTATCCTCATTGGTACTGTTCAGTGTTGATCATGAACAGTTGTTTTATATTATTTTCTTCCTTATCGTGACCTTTGGGGAGGGATTTTTAGAGTGTAAGCAAGTTTTGTAATTCTGTAAGTCCTCCTTTATATGATATATTTATTGGGAGAAACTGTAAATTAAGTGAAAATGGACCTCTGTGATAATTTGACAGCTACATGAATCACTAAGGAGGATTTACATCTGAACAGATTCTGAATTCAGGTTTGTGTAATAACAAAATGATGGAAAATTTTCTGTGATGTTAGGGCAATTTGCAAGGTGCTACACTTTTATTCTTGCTCCAAATGCTGATTATATTTGCTGATAAAAATGCAAGCACAGAATGTTTCTTAATTACATGCACCACAATTCACCAAATGATTTTAATCCATGGGGTAAACATGCAATAACTACATTTGAAACAAGTAAAACTCTTGGAAGTTAAGTGCATGTCATCGGCATTCAATATTTTGAGTATAAATGGTATTCAGGACATACTGCAAAAGTTCAACAGTCAATACAATATACTGTTCTACCAAATACTGGAAAATATATTGTAGACGGTTGTGAACAAATTGCTACAAGTGCTGATTTTTGGTTTTAAAGTAAATTCTAATGGCATAAACCTCAGCTCCAAACTATAGATATCTAAGGTGCATTTTCAGTTTGGACTTCTTTTCAGTGAGTCAGATATTGGGCTATCTAATCCAGGTTTATATTACTGGTCAGTCTTGAAACCTGACCTTTTCCCCATGGAATACCAAGGACTGTTTTTATGCATGCAAAGCAGGTACTCTCCTATTGACCTGTAGACCCTCCCAAATTGCATTGTTATGGAAATCACTTCATATCACTGTTAGAATTAGAAAGCCAGATACTAGCTCTCTTTTTCAAAATGAAATAATGCAAGTATTTAATTTGAGTATGTTATTTAGATCTTATTTGAATGAAATTATTTTGTACATTTGGCATTATTTTAATATTTTATAGAACTTTGCCAACAAATTAGAGACCTTTGTTATTTTTTTGCTTTATAAATGGTTACTCTCACTCAGCATGTGAAGATTTAAGTTAATTATGCTGTCTTCCTTTTGCATTTTCATAGTCATCTCTGCATCAGTATTTGCATGTTCAATGTAATATTTGAACTAGTGAGCTCATAGCTGGACATATCATAAGTTTCTGTAACTGTGACACATGAGCCCTGCTCAAGAAACATGTATGCCAAGAAAGTGCCCTTTATGAGCACAATCTCTGTTACAATATCACTTAAACTGGCCTTCTGAACTCAACATTCTTGATTCAGCACATAATGTAATATCCTGTTATGCCTGGTGAACTGGCCTTGTGAGGCCTGAGAGGTAGCCAAAGGTCTTGAATGGCCCAATCAGGGAACATGACAATTGTGCTGGAAACTTAAAGGCTGACTGACAGCAAGGCAGAAAAGAGGGAGGCCAGAGATGTGAGGAAAAATGCATCCAAAGAAATGGCAGAGGCCTCAGCAAGGAGGAGTGGCATGTGACATGCAGCTACTGGAGGCTCTGTGGAGATGCTGGGAGAACGCCACCCCAGAGGCGGAGGGCAGCAGAGAATTGGAGTGAAGTGGGTGGAGCAAGGTGCAGAAGGACTGATGGCAGAGAAGGGGACTGGTGTGGTAACAGGTTGCCCATGTAATAAGAAGATGGGCAATGACTGTGACAGGAAATGAAGGACCGAGGGCACTCTGTGAGAGGCGGAACTGGGGGGTGGGATGGGCAGGACTACATACTAATCTATGGGTTTTTGTGAGAGGAAGATCAGAGGACTAAGAGGGTGGCTGTAATGCTGGAGAACTGTGGCTGGCTGTGCAGAATTGTACTTGAGGGGCCGACAAGGAACCTGGGAGGGTAACCCCGCAGACTCGATAGGGAACCCTAGTATGTATAGTGGCACCTGTTAATATGCAACCGGTACTCGAATAACTACAAGCTCTGTTTCATTGTCAAAGGTTACCGTCCTATCATGAGCAAGCCCAAATATAGGCCCCACAAGTAGGAGCTGTGGTGGCTCAAGTGGTTAAGATGCTGAACTGCAGGCTGTGGAAGGTCGGTAGTTCAGCAGTTCAAGACCCAGGGTGCCACGTGACGGAGTGAGCTCCCGTCTCTAGTTCCAGCTCCTGCCAACCTAGCAGTTCGAAAGCAAGAAATTGCAAGTAGATAAATAGGTACCACTTCGGTGGGAAGGTAACAGCGTTTCGTGCGCCTCGGTGTTTAGTCATGCCGGCCACATGACCACAGAAATGCCTTTGGACAGCGCTAGCTCTTCGGCTTTGAAACGGAGATGAGCACCGCAACCCTAGAGTCGGACTCAACTGGCTTTCGAGCAAGGGAAACCTTTACCTTTACCTAGTCCAGTATCAAATGGTTTGGCGCTCTTAGAGATTCCAGGCAGAGAAAGCACGTCTTGGGACTTCAGTGAATTCTGAAAAGTAATTTAGCCTGAAACAATACATTACTAAGACTCCACTTTCCTCCAGCAATCTTATCATTGATAGGGAACCCTAGTCTGAGGCCACATGTATAGTGGCACCTGTTAATATGCAACCGATACTCGAATAACTACAAGCTCTGTTTCATTGTCAAAGGTTACCGTCCTATCGTGAGCAAGCCCAAATATAGGCCCCACTAGTAGGAGCTGCGGTGGCTCAAGTGGTTAAGACGCTGAACTGCAGGCTGTGGAAGGTCAGTAGTTCAGCAGTTCGAGACCCAGGGTGCCACATGACGGAGTGAGCTCCCGTCTCTAGTTCCAGCTCCTACCAACCTAGCAGTTCGAAAGCAAGAAATTGCAAGTAGATAAATAGGGACCACTTCGGTGGGAAGGTAACAGCGTTCCGTGTGCCTTGGTGTTTAGTCATGCCGGCCACATGACCACGGAAACGTCTTCGGACAGCGCTGGCTCTTTGGCTTTGAAACGGAGATGAGCACCACGACCCTAGAGTCGGACTCAGCTGGCTTTCGAGCAAGGGAAACCTTTACCTTTACCTAGTCCAGTATCAAATGGTTTGGCGCTCTTAGAGATTCCTGGCAGAAAAACCACGTCTTGGGACTTCAGTAGATTCTGAAAAGTAATTTAGCCTGAAACAATACATTACTAAGACTCCACTTTCCTCCAGCAATCTTATCATTGAAAAGCACATCAGAGTGAATGGGGCCTCCTGACATCAATGATAGGAACATAAACTCTAAAAAAAAAATCAAGTTATTTCTTTATTTTATCTACTACCTTGAGAGTCCTGCCTGATCCATCAAAAGAGAAGCAATATCCCATAATCTACATCAAGCATGCTATAGACAATATAACAAAGTTTTGAATCAACGTTCATTGCCAAAGTTAGGCTTTCCAGGCTGCAGCCAGCAACCTCTGGGAGCAATTGAGGGGACAATCTGGTGTGCAAGCATAGCGTTGGTGTACCTACATACTTCCAGTTTAAACCAGACGTGGCACAGGGAAATGCTACAGTATTCTGTTAGAACTGGAAGTGACATAGCACATGTGATCCTGGCATGCCAGGCCTCCCCCCCCATTCCTCCTGTTGGTGCCCAAGGCACTGACAAGCATCAAAGGAGATTGCCAGGAGGCAGTTCCCTAGCCAAAGTGCAGCCCTTATAGACAAAGGGGTCAATTCAATAGCATTACATTTCTACTTAGCTCCCTCCTTTTCCCAAACTCTACCCTCTCCAGGCACCACCTCCAAATTTCCAGAAATTTCCCAATTTGGAGTTGGCAGCCCTAGAACTACGTTCTGTAGAATTATGTAACCAAAGGTTTGCATATCTCTCCTACAACTATGTAAAATAGTTTTTACATCATTTTTTAGAAGAAAAAGAGTTGAATTTATACCCTGGCTTTCACTTGGAGTCTCAGAGGGGCTTACACACATCATTTTTTAGAAGAAGAAGAGTTGAATTTATACCCTGGCTTTCATGTGGAGTCTCAGAGGGGCTTACAATCTCCTTCCCTTCCTCTCCTTACAATAGACACCCTGTGAGGTAGATGGGGCTCAGAGAGCAGCTCTGAGAGAACTGTGACTGACCCAAGGTCACCCAGCTGGCTGCATGTGGAGAAGGGGGGAATCAAACCCAGTTCTCCCAGATTAGAGTCTGCTGATCTTAACCACTACACCAAACTGGCTTTTACATCATTATAAATTTGAAAAGCAGCTTGTGATATTATATGGGAAGGATTTGCTATTCTAGAAAAAAAAGATATGACATTAGTTCAAAATCAGTGAAATACAGATGTGCCTGACTTTTTTCAGATTGTGGAGCCAGGTGTGGGGATGGGTAGGAGGCAGGGTGGAGATACACTACAACCAAGTTGGGGTGAAACAGACCACAGCTTTATGGATTACAGTCACTGGAGCATTGGCATCACATAAGACACGGATCCACAACATGTCTGCTAGTTGATGAAACTCATCCCCAGCCCACCTGCTGGGGTAAACCTGGGATGGCAAGACCAATCGTTCCACATGGGTGAAAGCTTCTGCATGGTTCCGTTGCCACCTGTGGGTGGAGCCATGCAATGACTTCCAACCTGGGCATGATGCTACCTGGCTCCACCCCCAAGACCCCTTAAGGGGGTCCCTTCCCAGGAGAAATGGACACACAGGCACTTCCTCCTCCCAAATGGATCCAGGCCAATGTTTAAAACTTCCTAAAGCTATGACAAGAAAGAAATAACAAGAAGAAAAGCCAGATAATGAAGGGAGGGAGAGATGGCTGAAGCCAAAACTGAGAAGTCCCATCAACCACATGGCCGTAAAAGGGGGAGGGGTGGACTAGGGAAAGTGATGCCCCCCCGGCTGATGAGGCAATGAGCTATTGGCCTTTGCTGGGTTCTCCCAAATGGCTGCAGCTGTGCCCATGTGGCATGACACCACATGGGTCCAAATCCTGCACTTTGATCCTGCCCTCCTTAACCTGCAGCCACAAAATAGCCCTGGGAAAGTCCGGAGCTGCGGCTTATGGATATTGCTTCCCTGAGTCAATGGCTTTTGACGGAGTTTCATTTTATTTCAGATGGAAAGTAGGATATAAATAGTTACATAATCAGGATCTAAAAAGGAAAGGCATTCTTGCCCTTAAACACTCATAATGGAAGCTCTCATTGCAATTGTTGCCTTAAAACAATCCGTTTCCTCATATGAAACTTACGAAGAATTTTGAGATGAACAAAAGAGTTTTGGTAAGACTAGCAGCTTTTCTTGAAGGAGGGGGCCTGTACACTCCCATGCATAATGAAGAGAAATTACATTCTATTCAGCTAATCAACTAAAGAAACATTTTATTTTGGCCCCAAAATGCCATGATTGCAAAATATGTAGTTACTAGGGGGTAGGCTTTTGAGCAGAACTAGATAGGATTGGAATAGCCATATTTATTGCTTACATATAAAAAGGTTAAAGGATCTAATTATTTACATCAAAATGA
>NW_015159736.1:330031-367132 GCF_001447785.1 Gekko japonicus
TGCTCTTTCCAGTGATTCCTAAAGCTACCTGGAACTGATAAATGGTAGCTTTAGGAATTGCTGGAAACTATGGTAAGAACTTCTGGTTAATGCACAATTTCCTTGACCGAATAACCTGCACAATTAATAATTGTTTCCACAAATAATCTTCTGGTACCTCCACTGCCACAAACATTAGTTGTTAGCATTTTCCGGTATCAAGGCATGATTAAGAATTCATCACAAACTGTTGTGTTAATGACAAAAATAAATTACTTAACAATCAGTGTGAAACATGTGGAACAATGAGGCATAAATCTAAAAGGTGCTTGCTTTTTTAAAGAATTATTCGCTTCCAGAGTATGAAGGGCTTTTTTAAAGTGCCACCTTACTCATTTCTAACAAACAAAGCATGTCCTTATATGAAAGGGTTAAATTTATGCCATTCTTTCATTATGTAGATGGCACAAAATGTAGTGCCACTTTTTATTCTTATTACAGTCATGAGACTGTCACTGTAATTGATTAATTTTGTGCCATTCTCTCTCTCTGATCTCTTTGTCCCTAGAATAAGCTATCACAGAATTTTAATACTTGATACACTTTGTGTTCTTAATGTATTCTGATTCTCATTCTAGTGACAAAGGTTGGCACAAAATCAGACTGTATTCATAAAAAAAGGCTTCCAAAATACAGCAGAAGTCTACACAAAATCCATCTTTATGACAATCTTGAGAACAATGAGAACAGAAATATCACAAAACAAAACCCTCTTTCCCGGTGGCAATTTTAGTATTGTAATCTCACAATACTCCAAAATGCATTTTTTCAACCTTTTTGATTGGATTTGTTAAATGCAATTTTAGAATACAGAGACCATTCAAAATATTGTTAAGAGGATGTCACTGTAAGTGGCAAGTAATTTAGATTCTCATCATGTGATATGTTTGAAATAATTGTAGTCTAGTGAAAATCAACATCTGGCAACTAAAGTTTCATTCTCATACTCAGATTCATGGGTTATATTAAAATCCCAGGGTTTTTTTCATTGACTTCTGTTAGTATATTAAAACTGTGACTACATCCCCTGCTTCAAAAAGTACATTCTTGTTTCAGTGATCTTCATGTATACTTATACACAATGCATAAGGAATTCCCCATCCTCTACTGAACAGTTGGCCAATGTAATTAATCAGCCATGACAGCAACACTTATAATTTGGTGAAAGATGGGGAAAGAAATGTCTGGAAACATTCCTCTACCAAAAATGTAGAAGCTGGTTAGTGCAGTTTTTCCACAAAGTGGCATCCTTTAGCATGCACAGAATATAAATCCAGAATTCACATAGAGATCCTGTTCTGGTACCCTGGTTTCTTTTTTTGATGTGGACAAATTTGTGAATATTTAAAGATACTTAAATATACTTAAATTTAAAGAGTCAGTTTGGTGTAGTGGTTAGGAGCGTGAATTCTAATCTGGGAGAACCGGGTTTGATTCCTACTCCTTCACATGCAGCTACTAGTGTGACTTTGGGTCAGTTACAAATTATTTCAGAGCTGTTCTCTCACGAGCAGTTCTCAAAAGAGCTCTCTCAGCCCCACCTACCTCACAGGGTGTCTGTTGTGGGGAGGGGAAAGAAAAGGAGATTATCTATCATCATCATCATTATTATCTATCTATCTATCTATCTATCTATCAATCATCTGTCTGTCTGTCTGTCTGTCTGTCTGTCTGTCTAGTACTGCTCATATACAGATAGTCTTGAGCAGAAAAGAAAATTATAAAATAAGATAATGCCTTACTTAGTGTTATTCTTCTGTTGTTTAATTATTGCCACCATAAATTTTGCCATGGAGAGAATAACAAAATCATTTATATCTGACAGTAGCCACGTCACCTGTGCCCTCATACTGTCAGATGCCTCAGTGGGCATCTCCTTATTTCTAAGTAAAGGAGCAATTAATCTAGACCTCAGCTCATTAAATATAGGACATTCCATAATCGCATGTACAATTATTTCAATTTTATCATGTGAGCATCTACGTGTGCTATTTGAATATATCACTTCTTTATCTATACCTTCCAAAACTGCCAATGGAAGGGCATTAATTCTTGTCAAAGCTCTTTTGAGCTTTGGCGTTGTCAAATAATAAAAATATTTCGGCAGTTGCATCGGGATGAATATACCAAAATAGGATGCCGAACATACCCTATGGGCCCTGACAGATGTACTATTAGTATCTAGTCTCTTTACACACATGTTAATTAGCCTTGTTTTTTCTGTGGTCTCTGTAGTCTTTACCATATAATTTGTTATTCCTAAACATTTCGCTTTCTTTTCCAAAAGATTATCCCAATGGCTAATATCTGCATCTGCCTATACAAGTCCGAGCAGAGTAGGCTTGCCCTTGGATTTTAAGATTTCAATTTTCAAGAGAAAGGTCGTGATCACATGCACAATTAGCTGTGCCATAGGTGCGAATGCCATGCGGATTTAAAGGGCACGATCAGACACAAACATCTGGGAAACGCCCTGCATCCATCGGCAACCCATTTTGCTCCACCACAGAAGCGGAGTAAAAATACACTAGGGAAAGTTCAGTAGCAAATGGGTTGCTACGGGCCATGGATGGACTTTCCTCTGTGTGATCACTCCAGTGTGCTCCCATGGCGTCGGGATGGTCTGATCAGGCCATCCCGACTCTGTACCATTTCCCCACCACCGTCTCGGTATGTGCATCATCGCACACTGTATAGGGAGCCCTCAGTGCAGAGATGCGAATCATTGATTCCTCATTGAAGAGCACCAGAAACACACAGCAAAAACAAAACAAAACAACTCACCTGCAGTTGTGTCTGATCACGCACTGGCAGGCTGTGCCTGCAGCTTCCAAGGACTGTGTGGTCATACAACTGCGGGTCAAATTCCTACGTAGCAAATAGCCTCGGTTCCCCCACCCCCCGCTTTATTTTACGTGTAACTGCGACCGAATGCTTTTATCCATGCCTTAGCCTCTATTTAGTGTTCACCAAGTTCAACTCTCAATGCTATGCCCGAAGCACATTTAGGAGTAGCCAACAAGCGTCAGAATAAATCATACTGAATATGGTCCATTCTCTCAGAGACAGTGTCAATCCAAATTTCGGCACCATATAAAAACTGGTTTGTGACCTTCGCATTATATACCTTTAATCTGGAGATTAGCAGTGCATCGTCTGCATATAAAAAAAAGCAGAATTTTGCATTTATGGGAAATGGAAATCATTCCCCAAAAGGCAAGGTCTGAGATAGTTAATATATAAATTGAATAAGAGGGGAACAAGAATACATCCCTGTCTAATGCCTTTGTCTAAGGAGAGTACTCAGATAACTGGCCCAGATCCCCACACCTGACCCAGGTGGTTGGACAGCTATATAGCTGTTGTATTAAATAAAAGGAGATGAGATTCAATGCCATACCAGCTTTTCCCATAAGCAGGACCTGGAGATTGTATCAAATGTAAGCTTGAGGTTTATAGTCACCTATTATTGCAGATCCTGAGTGCTTCAGGTGATGAGAGTTCTGAACATCAGTTCAGCCAATAATCATAGAACAATAGAATCATACATTTGGAAGGGACCTCCAGGGTCACCTAGTCCAACCCCCTGCACAATGCAGGAAATGCACAAATACCTTCCTCCCACACCCCCAGTGACCCCTGTTCCATGCTCAGAAGATGACAAAAAGCCTCCAGGATCTCCAAACAAATTGGCCTGGATAAAAATTGTTTCCTGACCCCAACATGGAACATCTGTAACTACACAAATAGGGAGGGTCTGGAGCAAATCACAGAGGTGCTTGGCAGGGTCAGAGCTAGAAACCAAAGCAAAGATCCATGGGGAAATATAAAGGCATGTGAAGTCTGCCATATGAGGCAGGACTGAACACATCAAGGGAGCTGAACAAAAAGACCAGATAGGAGGAGCAGGGCAGAAGAACAATTTGGAAAAGGAGTCAGAAAGGAAATCCCATTATATTTCTGACATCTCTATTATTTATAATAGGTTAAGTAGTAAATTAATCCCACACATCTCATATTTAATTTCAGTTGTAAAAGAGCTAGTTTCCATTGTCATCGTGTGGGTTGTTGATTGTAAAAAAAATGGAAGGAATCTGGATTAGGACATTTTTGTGACTTGATTTGTAGTACTATGTTACCACCATTCAAGGAAACAGGTGACTGAAGTAATTAGGGCATACTTTGCCCCCAATATTTACAGATGAGGTGTTTCTTGACAACCCAATTATGTCATGGTAAAGGGGAAAAAATGATAGTGTTTGAATTATGGCTATAATGGATCTTGTTCCCTTCCTGAGACTGTACAGGGTATTACTTAAGTTAAATTGTGGGCCAAGCAAGACATTTGTTTTTAAAATGGCACAATGCACTGGAGTATGTTAAAAACCTACAGGCTTGCACCTTTTGAAGTCTGTTTTCTGTCAGTCTAAAAATGCTACATCGATGGAGGTTAGTGAGCTTTCTGCATGTATGGGGGTGTCATATATATGCTCAGTATTTTTTTGAAGATGGTATTCTGTGTATCATCAGTAGGACTTGACATGGAACTAAGACCCACTTCAGAGCTAGCTTTGTTAAATTATGTTGCTTCAGTTCCAAAAGCAATTACTTTGAAGGTATTAACAGTTGCAAGAATATGCACAATTGGTGGTGGTGGAAAGTGCCATCAAGTGGTGACTGATTTATGGCAACCCCTATACAGTTTTCAAGTCAAGAGACAAACAGTGGTGGTTTGCCATTGTCTGACTGTACATAGCAATCCTGGACTTCCTTGGATGTCTCCCATCCAAGTTCTGCTTGAATTCCAAGATCTGATGAAATCATGCTTGCCTGTGCCCTGCAGGTCAAGGCCTATGCAAAATTACAGGAACATTTTCCCCCCAAACATCTAGATATGGCTGAAAAAGGTAAAAGGTGTTAATAAACTGTGAAGATTAACAGCTCTACAAAGATCCCAATATATAAATAAATTAGATTTACATTGTGATAGCGAATCTATAACGAAATATGTTTAGTTGGAGACTAGGGGTGTGCATTTGGATATACCTGAGCTGAAAATATATCCCAAAAATACCTTATTGATATTTTTCAGGTATATTTCAGCTTCCCAAATGTATCTGGGTTTTCTCAGGAAAATGGAAAAAAAATCCTGGATATATTCAGGAATTACTGGGTAGATCTGAAAACAGCAGAGAGGCAGTAAGAAATTGCTCCTGCCTCCCAGTTGTTTATCAGGTTTCTACTGCAGTCCCTTTAAAGTTTAAAGGGACTGCAGAAGACAGCCCAAGGATCAGCTGTGCCTGGGGGAATCAGATTGTTCCCCCCCCCAGCCCAACCAGGATATGTGTGCTAAGGGGAGCAATCTCTCCATGGCACAGCAGATCCTGGGGCTGGCTTCTCCTGCAGCCCAGTTTAAACTCGACTGCAGGAGAAGCCATCCCAGCCAGGATCTGTATGACATGGGTTGTGATCTCCCTCTGGCACAGCAGACCCTGGAGCTGGCTTCTCCTGCAGCCCTGGGCTACAGGAGAAGCCAAGCCAGCCTGAGTATCGGGCTGGCTCCCTCCCCCAGTATTTTTCTTCTCAGGTCTATTAGACCTGAAAAAAAATCAGGATTTCCTAAAAATCCCTGATCTGAATACCATACAGGTATTGGGATCCAGGATTTTTTTGGAAATCTCAAATTTTGGGGGGCTCCAGTAGACCTGAACTGAAAATGCTGGTTAAAAAAAACCTGCACACCCTTATTGGAGACTCTGGTTTGGATCCACATGTACTAGGGTCCTTGTGTCATTGTATGACAAGAAACTTGCCTTTATGTTATATTAAGATCAACATACTGTAACTTGGACCATTTCCCTCCCCGTGCAAAATATTGTGCAAGGCAATAGGAAGGTTATAGGTGTTGAAAAGATCTTGTGTAAGCAGAACTGTGCTAAGATTGATTATGTTTCACCTGCACATTGCAGAGGAGGACAGCCAAGATGATTAGGAGGTTGGAGCACCTTCCCTATGAGGAAAGGATGAAGAGTTTGGGACTTTTCTGTTTAGAAAAGAGGCAACTAAGGGGGGACATGATAGTGAGTTATGCAATTATGCACAGGGTGGTGGAAGGTGGCTAAGAGTTTTTTCTCCCTCTTCCAAAAGACTAGAATTTGAGGGCATCCAATGGAGCTGATGGGCAGTAGGTTCAGGATGGACAAAAGGAAATACTTCTTTACACAGAGAGTGATTAAAATGTGAAATTCGCTGCCAAAGGATGTAGTGATGGCCAAAGGAATAAACAGCTTTAATAGGGGATTAGATAGATTCATGGAGGATGTCTTTCAATGGCTACTAGCCATATTGACTGAGGGGAACCTCCACATTCAGAGGCACTAATCCTCTGAATCCCAGAGCCAGGAGACAACATCAGGGGAGGGCCTCAGCCTCTGTGCCCTGTTGTTGGCTGTCCAGAGGAACTGAGTGGCCATTGTGTGAGATAGGATGGTGGACTAGTTGGACCAGTGGTCTGATCCAGCAGGGCTCCTCTTATGTTCTTAAATCTAATTACTGAAGCTTTGTATCCAAATAGACTTTGATTCATTGTTGAGCTGTTCTGCTTAATGGTCTAACAGACAGTGGTGCCAGGTGAGTCCTGGATCTTTCTGAGGCTGTCATTGTTTTCCATTATAGTATCATGGTAGTATACTCCTTTCTGCTGGATCTCAACTTCTGTACTGGCAATGGCTGATACTGTGTTTGTTAGACAGCTATGTGAGTGACAAAGATAAGCTCATCAAAAAGCTTAGATGGCGAGAAAATAGAGTGGCAAATATGAATACTTAATGCCAGTAGATGCACACTGATTATTCCGTTTTGTGTTGATTTATTCTGATATTTTTTCATAGGAAAATAATTATGTGTGGGGAGAGGCTGTGGCTCAGTTGAAGAGCCCCTGCTTTGCATGCAAAAGGGCCCAGATTTAATCGATGACATATCTATTTAAAGGACCAGGCACTGGGTCATGTGAAAGACCTCTGCCTGAGACCCTGGAGAGCCGCTGCCAGTCTGAATAAACAATACTGACCTTGATGGACCAAGGGTTTCATGTGTCATGTTAAAATGAGAATGTTCATCTGATGTGCAACAGTAGGTTGGGTTTGCCTTGCATATATTGCATACCTGCCTTTGCAGATAAATATCTTGAACGTGTGCAAAGAAAGACTGAACCATCTCTTAAATAAAGGGACAGGCTTTATACAACCTTTTGAATTGTTTTCATATAACAGGGTATTTTTTTATTTATTTAGAAAATTTATATGCCACCTCTCCAGAGAACTGCTCAAGATGGTTTACAATTAAAACAATAAAACAAAGCCATAAAAATGCAACCTTTAACTGAACAAAACCATGAAAACCAATCTGAGCCATGAAACAAACCATTAAAAATAAGTCAGTGGATTAAACCAGTATCACATACAACATAAAAGAACAGGCCATAAAACAGCTAAAATAGAATTTTATAACCCTTAGTTAAAACCATGTTTTTAGCCTGGCACCTGAAGAAAAGTAAGGTAGGAGCCAGGTGAGCTTCATGAGGTGGTATTACCCAGGAAATAGGGGGTACACATTTGTGGCCATTCACACATGTACTTTCAAGTTTTGGGGGAATTTGGGGGATCAGAGTCTTTGTATATGCAGATTGCAGCATGATGCACCATTTCCCCCATGAAATAACTAGATCATTGTTGCAGAAATGCAGAATCAGCTAGTTGGGGCTTGATTGTGGGATATCCCAAGGGTCTATTTTATAACTGATATTCTTTAATCTCCATGTAAGACCACTGACTAAGAACATGAGGAGTAGGTTGTCACTCAGATGCTGATGACACTCAGATTTGTATCTCATTATCTAAGCTTCTGGAGGCAGCTGTGAATGTTCTTGGCTAGTGTCTTGGGGCAGTGGTCAAGTGGCTCAGGATAAACAAATTGAAGTTTAATCCAGACAAGATGGAGGTGATGCTGACAGGTATGATAGAACATTTGGCTGGTGTTGATTTATCAGACTTAGATGAGGTGAAATTTTCCATATTACATCAAGTTAAGAGCTTGGGAATGCTTGTGGACATGCACTTGTTAATGGAAAAACAGGTCAGTGCTGTATCTAGGAGCACTATTTTTCAATTATTTATTTATTTTACAAATTAATATCCTACCTTTCTGCCCTCACAAGGACCAACAATTACATCTAGCCTTTATCTAGATTCTGCTAACCTGACTGTAGTGATTCATGCTACCATAATCTCCAGATGGGGCTGTTGTAATGTGCCCTATGTGTCTTTGAAGTTATCTCAGAAGCTTCAGAACAAAGTTTGAATCCAGTGGCACCTTTAAGCTTATAACTTGAATAAAACTTCATTGATCTTAAAGGTGCCACTGGACTTAAAACTTTGTTCTGCTGCTTCAAACCAACACCACTATCCACCTGAATCTATCAGAAGCTCCAGTTGTGTAAAATGCAACAACAAGGCTCCTCTCTGGGGTCAGCCCCTCAGAACATACACCTCCAATGCCATGTCCACTGCCCTGTCTATGTGCTTAGTTCTAGGCCTAATTTAATGTGGACGTCATTACCTTTAAAGCCCTTTCCATCCCTGAACTCTCATACTTACCAAACCACATATCCCAGTACACATCCCTCTGCCAGTTATGTAACAAATCTATACCAAATTTATACCAAAGCAAGTCTGGAAAATTTACACTTAAAGAGATCTTTTCTTTGATGACATCTTCATTACACTGGGTAACAATACACACAAATTAGATAAAATGGCAGCATTATCATTGGGAAACAATACGAAAAATTATGCAGGTGGTATCCAGGATTAAATTTATAAATAGCAAGTATAGTCTATGTTATTTTATTTAAAAAACACTTTCTTATGCAATTACAAATATAATTATCAGTTGCCCAAAAGACATAGTACAGGTGCACAATGAAGATAATGCTGTCATTTTAATAGGAAATAAATGCTTAGAAGTTTAAGAAAGTTGTAGATGTATGCAGAATTATAGCATACACTCTGCCTGAAGGGGAAGCAAAATTGGATTCTATGTTTTGAAAAATGGGTGTTAAGAATATTAAAACATCCACATAAAGAACAGAAGTAGGGGTGTGCACAAAAAAATCAGGATTTTTCAGATTCGGTTATATTGGGGAACCCCCCCCCCAAAAAAAATCAAGATTCCTGTAAAAACCTGAATTCCTGTACCACTATGGTATTTGGATTCAGATTTTTTTCAGAAATCCTGGAGTTTTTTGCTCCAGTTTGGTGCAGTGGTTAGGAGCACAAACTCTTCCACATGCAGCTGCTGGGTGACATTGGGCAAGCCACAATTCTCTCAAAGTGGTTCTCTCAAGAGCAGCTCTCAAAGAGCTCTCTCAGCACCACCTACTTCACAAGGTGTCTGTTGTGGGGAGAGGAAGGGAAGGAGATTGTAAGCCGCCCTGAGACTTTGAGTGAAGGGTGGGGTATACATCCAATCTCTTCTTCTTCTTCATTATATCCTATGGGACTACTATAGACAATGGGGAATCTATCTGAAGGTATCCAGGGGTCGGGGGGCTGTGTTTTGGACCCCCAGTCCAATCTTTTTGAAACTTGGGGGGGGGAGTTGAGAAGAGGCACCAGAAGCTACCCTGAAATTTTGGTGCCTCCACCTCAACAGCCTCCCCCAAACCCCCACATATTTCGAGATGGATTTTCCATTATAGCCTATGGGGACCATTGACTATAATGGCCCCCATATGTTATAATGGAGCCAAAAGTATTTAAAGGTGTTGTGGTCTCTTTAAACATGTTCGTGAAGCTGCAGCTCTACCTGGAATGGCATTTAAAGGGAGTGCAGTCACTTTAAACACCATTTACCTGTGGCTATCCTGTTTTGCTGGATAATCACATTTTTTTTTTCAGGATTATCCAAGATTGGCTATGCTCTATAGCTGAAAATATACACACACACACCCCAATCTGGCTGGAAAAATAGCTGGTAAATACTGATAAGGTATTTTCCAGCAATTTTTTTCAGCTTGGATAGAGCCGAACGCACACCCCTAAACAGAAGTCAGAAAATTCTGTTCCATTTTCTTCCTTTGTTTCTATCTCATATATTTGTGTGTAGGATGCATTTTTTTATTTTTTTTTAAAAAGGTCCTTACAAATCTCTCAGTCAGTACACCATAACATACTGCTGCATTTGTTAGCCACTATTCCTGTGCTAAAGATGAGCAGATTTCCTCTTCCTGTTCCTTTACTGATCCAGTTTTGCTTTTCTATGCACTTTGAAACCTGTTTTAACTAGGAGTACAAAATTTGAATCCAGTAGGACTTTAAGGACTACCAAATTTTCCAGTGTTTATCCTTTCATGAGTCTAAGCACATGTCATCAGCTTTGCACACTTAAGTTGGCCCAACTGAAACTGGTTTAACTAGGAGATTTTCTAAAATTAATTCTGAAAACGGAGCATCTGCAGCTTACCACACCTTTCAGTTGCTGTACAATACTGGTGTGCTGTGCACATTGATAAAACATGGGGGGAGAAGCAATTTTCTTGTGATATATTGCATACTTTTCAATGTTTTTTTGTAGTAATGCACTCCCCACTAGGAAATTCTATTTTTGCTGTAAACCAGAGTCCTACAACTGCTACTTGAGCATTCCAGAAAAGCAGGTACACGGTCATTCATACTGATTCATGCCTGCCTCTGTTCAATGAGCAAGTGAAAAATGTAAATGCCCATAGAAAAGTGTTTTTTCTCATATCCAAGAGGGCAAAGGATATCATTCAAGGGCACATGACACTGCCACATTGTTGAAAGTAAGTAAGTTTGTGTCAGGTCAGTGTCTAGATTGGAGAGGAGTCTCCTGAGAATCCTCTGTAAGCCAACATGAGTTTTGTGAAAGAAAGATATAAATGCAATAAATAAATAATCACCTTGAAATCTGAGAGATTTCCTTTGGATGCATTCTCTGATAATTTGATGGAAGGAAACAGTTGCACCCAGAAATATGTTTCCTATTGATACCTATGGAAATTTCTACCAGATTTACTTCCTAAAGCAACTAGCTTTACATTTGATTTTATTTTCATAAAATAAAAAATATAGGCTATTTACACCTTGCAATTTGAAGACATATTGAAGAATCTGATTTTTAAGTGACATATGATCTGTCTTCAAAGCCACCTTTCTTTCTTTTTCTTTACTTTCTTTTTGTTTTGGCAAATCTCTAGTATTTGAAGTCTTTCAGAAAACGAAATGGGTTTCTGCATTCTCTTATATTGCTCAGCTGATGGCTTTTATTTTTTCTTTGCATGTAAAATTCAAATTTCAGTAAAATATTAAGAGTGGGGGGGGGAAGCATTTGTACACTTATCTTACCTGAACTTCTGTTATTTGAACTTTTGTGGGTTTATCTTATCTCAAATGCAAACTATTATTTTTTTACAGTTCTATGGCTTTTCTGCAGTTATCATTCCACTCTGACCAAGATTTTTAGATTTCCTCCCCAATCACTAATGGATTTGCAGCTAACCTATGGCAACAGTCCTGGACAGTTGCCTTCAGTATCACTTCTGTATGCATTGAGCTGATAAGTACTGTAGTTCATTTTCCTCTTGGGTAAGCAGAAAGGTGTTGGGTCATTTTTTTTGGTTGTTGTTTTTTAAAGGAGAGAGAAGAACGTCAGGACTAATAATTACCTTAGTTTGAGACAGGAATAGTGAAATACATTTGATTGCTTTCTAACCCTTTGTAGGATTTAATGAAATTTTATCTGTTCAGAAAAAAAAGTGATAGATTTCTCAGGTAGTTTCAAATGCTATTTCTCTGAATTCCTTCCAACTGCGTTGTATTACACATCAGCACTGTGAGAATATAACAATTAAAAGGAAAAATTTGTATCTAACTATGATTCCTGTTGCATGCTTCCTTTAAGACAAAAATGACAGTTCCCCAAAATTTCAGTGTTGTCATTTAGTATCATTTTTTAAAATGTAGTTAATTAGCATAATAAACTGAGTCATATCCCAAGTACACTGACATTACTTAGTATGAATTACTTAGTATGAAATCTCAAAAGCTTGGAGTTCTTATGGAAGAGACCACTTTAAATTACTTAGTATGAATTGTCAGAAATCTCAAAACCTTGGAGTTCTTATGGAAGAGACCACTTTAGCTCTTCATTTCACATGTAAGCACTGTGGACCAGACTATTATTGCCTCTCCCCTGGCCTTGAACTTGCCTACCTATCATCACTTCCAGATATGTGCACCTTGGGTGAGGAAGGAATCTATATATCTTCTCAATGCTGCTGTAGCAGTTAACCTAAATTTAAGCTAGGCTTAAATGATTTTAAGCAACAATTTCTCAGGGCAGAGTGATCTCTGTGTCCTGCCTGACTGTTCTCCACCCATCCATTGTTCAGACAGTTGAATTACTGACACATCCTGCTTTAGTAGGTTGGCATCATTAGAGTATTTGAATAAGGCAGGAGGGAGAAGGGATAGATGCAGCTATGTATTTAGGGGAAGTTGCAAGAGAGCTCCAACAATGAAGTGCCACAGCAGCAAAGCATCCATAAATGAGTTCACATAAATCTGTGCTAATTTAGCAGCAGGGTGAAGAAGTCAGGGCACTTGACCCATAGTATGTCGACACATGAGAAGTACGGAGCATACAGGGAGGGGCACTCAATCCTTTTCCATCTCCTGGTTAAATACACCACAAAATAAGAAGTAAAATACCAATTACAAAGGTAGAAAGCCAGCATGGGTTGGGGAGAAGGGGCTATCCAGTGTACTGCATGGAGTGTCACATGTATGACTCTCTGCCTGCTGGAATGAAGATGTGGGTGGGGCTTGGTACAAGGAGCTCCTATCTCTCAAGGAGTAAGTTCATTCTCCGGAGGCCAAAGTAGCTCACTTGGAGAAGTTGAGAGAGGCAGAGAAAGTGGTTGACAAGGAATGTGATAATGATATCCCAATCCCTGGGTGATGGCTCCTCACCAGTCACTGATAAAGAAGGCCTTGTGGAAGGAGGGCATCACTTTGAGGAAAGAGAACATGATCCCTTGGAAGGGATTCCTTTATGCTGGATGAATAGATACCCTCTTGTATTGAGTATATGCCTCCCAAGGAAGGGTACCTTATCTTAGTGGGAGATTCTATCATCAGACAGGTAGATAGTTGGGTTTGTGATAGGTGTATGGACCACATGGTGAATTCTCTGCCTGTTGTGAGGGTTGCTAGAGAAGATTCAGTGGTTGTGATGCATGCTGGCACCAATTATATTGGAAAGTGTAGTTGTGAGGTCTTGGAAGCCAAATTTAGGCTGTTAGATAGGAAACTAAAAGCCAGAACCTCCAAGGTAGCTTTCTCAAAAATGCTACCTATTCCACATGCAGGGCCAACTAGACAGGCACAGTTAGGGAGTCTCAGTTCTTGGATGAGATAATAGAGAGGAGGACTTTAGATTTATTAGGCACTGAGGAGACATTTTGGGACGAGGCGGGCCTGTACAATGGAATGGGCTCTGCTTGAAGCAGGATGGAACCAGATTGCTGATGTGTAACATAAAAAAGTTGGCAGAGCAGCTTTTAAACTGAATCTAGGGCAGAAGCTGACAAGCATCTGGTTTAGGCAGATTTGTCTCAGAGGGACAAAGGGGAAATTGCTTTTGATTGCACAAATGGGGGAAGTTGGATAAGGAAAGTGAGGATAAAGTAAAGCAGGATAGCCAGTCAAAGATGCCAAAGGGCTGGAGTGGAAAAGGCACACATCAGAGAAATCTAGAAAGAAATACAGTGTAGAAGTGTTTCTGTGCAAGTGACAGAAGCTTCCAACCCAAAATGAGGGAGTAGGAATTCTTGGTTTTAAGTGAAAACATAACTATAGCAAGCATAACGGAGACCTGGTGGAAGGGAAAGAACCAGTGGAATACGGTCAGCCCTGGATACAAACTCCATAGGAATGACAAAGAAGGGCATACTGCAGGAGGTATTGTTGTGTATGTCAAGGAAGCCTCAGTGTCTAGCAAAATAGAAACCTTTAAAGGGGCCAGCTCCTCCACAGAATTGCTGTGGGTGACAATACTGGGCCTTAAAGGCAAGTTAGTACTGGGGATGTGCCCTCTGAACAAAACTCTCAGGGTGATCTTGAGATGGAAAATGAAATTAGAGAGGCATCTAAAGGAGAGGAAGTTGTAGTAATGGGTGACTTTAACTACCCTTATATCGACTGGATAAATGCATGTTCCAGTCATGCCCAAGGGGTAAAATTTATAGATACACTAAATAACTGTGCCCTAGAAAAGCTAATTTTGAAACCAACCAGAGCAGAAACAACTGTAGACTTAATCCACAATGGTGTTACCTAGGACTTCGTGTGAGATGTGGAAATTGTTGACCTGATGTATGTGGGAAAGGGCCAGATAACTTCAACATGGTCATATTTGACTTCAAGAGAGGAAGCTTCTCTAAGATGAAAAATCTGATTTAAAAAGAAGTCACCCTAGAAAAGCTAATCTTGAAACCAACAAGAGCAGAAACAACCGTAGACTTAATCCACAGTGGTGTTACCTAGGACTTTGTGTGAGATGTGGAAATTGTTGACCTGATGTATGTGGGAAAGTGCCAAATAACTTCAACATGGTCATATTTGACTTCAAGAGAGGAAGCTTCTCTAAGATGAAAAATCTGATTTAAAAAGAAGTTGAAAGGAACAATAAAGAGTTGGGGGCAGTGTTCCGTCTAAGCTGACTTAGTGTGAGCTAGCTCACAGTTTTTTAGTCCCTGGCTCACACATTTTTGTCTTAGCTCAGGAAGGATGGCTCCAGAGCAAACTAATTTATGCAGTAGCCAAATGGCTCGCTCACAACTTTAATGTCAATAGCTCACAAAGCTGAATTTTTGCACACAAGACACCACAGCTTAGAGGGATCATTGGTTGGGGGTTATTCAATACCTCAATACTAGAGTCAGAACAGGTCACTAACATGGCTAACAAGCAGGGTGAGGGAGACTATTAGAGTGAAAAAGGCTTCCTTCAGAAACTGGAAGGCTTACTCAAATGAAGTAAACAAAAACCAACGTGATATTGCACTAAGAAAATGCAAGGAGACAATTAGGGATTTAAAAAAAAGGTTTGTGATGAATGTATTGCTAAAAGCAACAATAAAAAATTCATTAGGAACAGGAAACTGGCTATAGAAGCAGTTGGAACATTGGATGACAATGGAGTTGAAAGAATACCAAAGGAGGAGAAGGTGATTGCTGAGAAGCTAAATGAATTCTTCTCAGCTGTCTTCACTTCTAAAGATACAAGGCAAATGTCTGTTCCTGAATAGACATTTTCAGGAGGGGAGGATGTGAAGCTTAGACAAATTAGCGGCGACAAGGAAGGAAGTTCTAATTTGAACTTGTAGACAAACTGCAAACTAAATAACCAGGACCGGGTGGTATCCATCCTAGAGTTCTTTAAGAACTCAAATGTCAGATTCCTGATCTTCTAACTAAGATATGCAACATGTCCTTAAGGTCAGCCTGTGTACCAGAGGACTGGAAAGTGGCCAATGTAACTCCCATTTTTAAAAAAGGATCCAAAGTGGATCCAGGAAATTAGAGACCAGTTAGCTTACTGTCTGTTCCAGGTAAATTGATGGAAAGCATTATTAAAGGTAAAACTGTTAAGCATGTAGAAGGACAACCCCAGCTGTTTGCCTCCTTTCCTACCCTTCCAAATTTTAGGTGTTTAATCTGCAAATGCATTTATATACTTACTTGAGACTAAGCCCTATTGAACTTAGCGCGACTTACTTCCAAGTAAGCATGCATAGGATTGTGCTGTATGATTCAGACTTACAAAGTCATATTCTTAAATTACCATATTATGTGAATAAATAATACTGAAGGAAGTACTTTGTGAATATTTTCCCCTAATACTGACAGTTGATTACTCCATTATCTGACTGCAGGACAAATGTATGATTGGATACAAGTGTAACTGTTAATGTTTCCAAGGGCAGGGGCAACTAGGATAGACAAAATGAAAAGATAAACCATGTATTAGCTCTTACTAATCGGACCAGGGGTCATTTCCTGCAGGGGCGCACAGGAGTGGAGCTCTGGCAGTAAAGAGCCCAGGGGGCGGGCACATGCAACAAGCCCCACCCCCTGCTCCCAGCAGCCCTCAGTCAGAACAAGAAGCAGCCAGGTAAATTGCAGAGCATCTCCCGGCCCCTTGGCCCAAAACAGTCCAGTGGCACCTTTAAGACCAAGTTTTATTCAGGTACAAGCTCACCCTCCTCTGCGAGGACAGATCTGCACATCCCCCCCCCAACAGCTAGCAATCCAAAACAGTCCAGTGGAGCCTGAGCAGTGGGTGTTGCTTTCTGACACACTTCCGGTGATGTCAGGGGGTGTGGCATATGCAAATAAGTTATGCTAATGAGTTATGCTAATGAGCTCCTGCACTCTTTTCCTACGAAATGACCCCTGCTAAAGCCCATCTATTATACCATAGAGTTTTATGACACTGCTGTTGCATTTGCAATGCAACTGTTCTTACAGGTTAATGCCATGTGAATCTAGGCGTTCATAGTTTACTTTCTGTAACAAATCTGATATATATTTGTAGATGTTTGGAAATATTTGCTTCCTTTTAGAATCATTAGTTTGACTGCACCACTAGTTTTTCATGCAGGTCTCACAGTTGACTTGGGTCCAGCATTGCACAAACAGAAACACGCGTGAACTTAGCACAGTTACACTTATTTATTTATTTTATTTATTATCAGATTTATACCCCACCCTCCCAGCCAGAGCCGGCTCAGGGCGGCTTACAGAAAGAATAAAACACACAACAGACAGTTTAAATAATCCTAAAACCATATAAAACATTCTAACATTAAAAGGTGCTAACATTGATGATACTAATAAATATTTTTTTAAAAAAAAGATTTTAAAAGATGGTGATCAACCTTCAGTATACAAGCCTAGAAGTCAGCCCATAGTGCTAACCTTATGCAGCTGGCACAGGCTGTTCTGATGGCTTCAGGGGACAGGGTTCTCTATCGAGGCCGCTCCTCCTAATTGAAGGCCTGGCAGAAGAGCTCTGTCTTGCAGGCCCTGCAGAACTGTATAAGGTCCCACAGAGCCCTGATGTCTTTTGGAAGCTCATTCCACCAGAGAGGAGCCACCACCAATTAAGCCCTGGCCCTGGTTATTGCCAGCCTGGCATCCTTGGGTCCAGGGAGGGTCAATTGGTTTTGGGACGCTAATCGCAGTGCTCTCTGGAGAACATGTGGGGAAAGGTATGTAGGTCCCTCACCATAAAGGGCTTTAAAGGTAAGAACCAGCACCTTGAAGCGAATTCAGTATGCTATCGGTAGCTAGTGCAATGCCTTCAGCACAGTCTGGATGTACTCCCGCATTGGGAGGCCCATTAAAAGCCTGGCTGCAGCATTTTGCACTAGCTGTAGCTTCTGAATTTGCAACAAGGGCAGCCCCATGTAGAGTGCATTACAGTAGTCCAATCTCAAGGTGACTATCGCGTGGATCACTGTTGCCAAGTTGTTGCATTCAAAAAAGGGAACCAACTGCCTTATCAGATGAAGATGGTAAAAGGCAGACTTGGCAGTGGCTGCTACCTGGGCCTCTGAAATATACGGGGTTCAGACGCATTGAGTGATCAGCTCATAGTTTATTAGTGATTTCAGCTAAACTCTAAGGCGACCTCAGCAAGACCGCAGCCCTGCTTAAATGTGCACCCAACACCATACCCACACTCAGTGATAGGCTATTTACACTCCCACTCTAGCTTAATTGGTTCCTTCCAGGATCCTGGCTGTCTATTGTTTGGATACTCAAGCTTGGTCAAGGTCCTAGGTAGCATTCCAGCTCAGTACATAATAGCCTCCATAGTTAAGGAGGCATCCAAGAGCACTCCCAAGCTCCTAACCTCCAGCGCTGGCAACATCGAAGGTCAGGAGTGGGATCTCTACCCTCGGTCCGCCCCGACTCAGGCACAGGACCTTTGTCTTCATTGGATTCAATTTCAGTCAGCTCAGCTTAAGCCATCCAGCCACGTCTTATAACACCCGGCCCTGATCTTCTGGTTTGGAGCCAAACCAGCCACCCAACAACTGATAGAGCTGGGTGTAATCTGTGTATTGGTAATATCCCAGCCCGTATCTCCATGCAATCTGGGCAAGGGGGCGTATGTAGATGTTGAATAACATTGGGGACAACAGCATCCCTTGAGGCACTCCACAGTCCAGTGGGTGCTTTCAGGATAGCTGTTCCCCC
Organism: Gekko japonicus; assembly: GCF_001447785.1. Lineage (NCBI taxonomy): Eukaryota > Metazoa > Chordata > Lepidosauria > Squamata > Gekkonidae > Gekko > Gekko japonicus. The sequence goes on from NW_015159736.1 coordinate 348,417, forward strand.
AGCGCCACCCTTTGTCCCTGACCTTGGAGAAAGGAGGCAAGCCATTGCAAGGCAGGCCCCTGGGTTCCAGTGCTGGTTAGGTGGTGGATCAGTAGCTGATGGTCAACCATGTCAAATGCTGCCAACAGCTCCAACAACAACAGCACTGCCAATCCTCCCCAATCCAGATGCCTCCAGAGATAATCTGTGAGGGTGACCAGTGCTGTCTCCATCCGGTAGCTCAGGCGAAAGCTGGACTGGAAGGGGTCTAAACTGGAAGCGTCATCCAAAAAGCTCTATAACTGCATTGCCACAGCCTTCTCTATTATCTTAGCCAAATAGGGCAAGTTGGAAACGGGCTGGTAGTTCGCCAATTCGGCCGGGTCCAAAGTTGGCTTTTTCAAGAGAGGACATACCACCACTTCCGTGAGTGCCCCCGGGAACAGTCCCTCCATGGACTGTTCATGGAGCCTCAAGCTCACTCACTGTTTCAAGTGTGACACAGAGGTCACAGCGGAGCGACAAGACTTTATCTGTGAAATAACTCACAAAGGCCTCACAGCCAATGTCCAATTCCCAAGCATTTGGTCTGCCTTGCTGGCACTTCTGCAACATCTTATGCAACACCTAGCACTTTTCTCACTATATATTATAGGACTCAAAAATTGGCTACGCAAGATCTTGTGCCAGCAGAAACACAAGTGGGGGATATAATGATTTTGACTTAGTGCAAGCAGCTCTTATAGTCTTTTTTCTTGTGTTCCCACTTGCTCAGGAGCTTTAGCCCAACTGGAATTTTTTGCATTGGAGCCAACCTGTTGCTTTTAAAAATGGATTTAAATTGAAAGTTTTCTACTGATTGTGAAAATGTGCAGCTGAGGGTGAAAGGTTGTGGACTTGCTCATTCCATATTGTGCTATTACCTCCCAACCATCAAGTAATCTTACTGTTCTGATATCAGTGTAACCATGTTGTGTGGTTGTGCAGGCTTAATGACTGAATTTGGTAAAACTGTAAATTGCTTCTTTGTATAAGCATAATTCCACTGAATGCTTGCACCCCCTGAGCGGAACGAGGCAGCTGCTACAAAGTGAACTGCTTCACTGCAATAGTTCAGGACAGTGAAAAAGAACATTGCATGTAATTGAAACTGCAGGGGAAATGTTAGTAGGCAGAACATAATTACCCAAGTTGGAAATTGTCCAGGACACCAGGGTTAACATGCCTACTTTTTTAATGGTAGAAGGGAAAAATGTCATGATGCTAAAGAGTATTCGAGCTTGTTGATATATATATATATTTATCCACACAAGCATCTCTTGAGCCCTTTGCAGTCAGTAGACATAAGAAGGCAGAATTATCTGTTTAACCATTCCTTTGGTTTATTTTTTTTCCTAGGGCTGCAGAAGAATGTAGGGTCTCTGGTAGGACTCAGGCATTAGTGATTTGTATGGACTGTGATCACAATGTGGACACAATACATTTTATTTTCAAAAAAAGTGTTGATAGATCAACAGATATCCATATTGACATGTTTTGTTCATAGTTTGAGGGTTAAAGTACTTAAAAAGATAAACTCCAGCTCTGCTGGATGCCCATTGCTCTGTTCTGTTGGTAACTTAGAATGGTTCATTAATTTTTCTCAGTGGTTGTGAAGCAATTGTTGGGACATGTAACCTGATCTCTGAAGTAATAGTCATTCTGGAAAAAGTTCAAAATTTCAGTAAGGGAATAGATTCAACAGCTGGAAATGTTTCATTTAAGAGAAAACACCTTAGTCAGCCTGGGCTCTTAGTTGCCTTCTGCAAATTTTGCTATCTTACTGTTTCACCTGATTTCTAGACCTTCTACTCTCACATAAACGGAACTAGCACTTCTTCAAATACAATTATTTAGGAGCTCACCTATTGAATTTCATCAGCTCTGAAAACTTTAATTTGTCCCCTCTGCTATCTGATTTTAATCATATTCTGTTTTACAATCTTTTTCTCATATCCATAATAGGTAGAGGGTGCCTTTGGTAAGATAAATTTTCACCCATTCTCTTTTCAGGGGGAAAAAAATTGAACAGTCAGTAAGCACATAGATGTTAATGTCTGCTGTTCACAGACTGTAGCTAAGACCTAGGCAGGTTCTGTTTGTTTTTTGCCTAACTTGCAGGCCTCATCTGTTTTCTTCTTATGTTGGCTAATGTTTCCTCACTGGTGTTAATTCTAGGAGGTAACCGGCAACTAACAGCCTGCACCATAAGAGGAAAATATAGTGGACACCTGAATCATGCAAACATTAGAAGAACTAAAAAATTAATTGGTGTATGATCCCTTGTAATGTTCTTATGTAATCATGGATTTGGCCTATACATGCCTAATTCTAGGTGACAAACACATTGACAAACCTAAAGGACAAGTGCAGTCAGCACATGCAGTCAATTAAATGCAAGCATTATTGCCTGCTTCTGTGTGATATATTAGACAGAGGGCTGGAGATCTGAGACACTGTCTTTCAGACCAGCACACATCCATATGGTTTTGGTAAAGGTAAAATTGGATAGTCCCTTTGCATACAGTTGGAAGCTCTCTGAAAGAAGAGCTGGGTAAAAATGTGATGATGGTTGAAATATTCACTTACTGATTTTCTGTAGCATATACTAAGGATTCTTATGAAATTACCAGGTCTTTTTCATGGAGCTGTACTAATGCTTTAGGAATCTGCTAGTCCTCCTATTTTGCAGCAGCTGTCATTTCATTCCACTTACTCTCTTCTTTCCCCTGCATCATACCAAAGTACACAAGTGCTTGTGCAAATTAATAAAACATGACACACAAGTAATCTTGATGTGTTTATGCACTTCTCTAATTATCTGTTTGTGTGCTTATATAATTGCCTACTTGTGTGCTCATTTAATTATTTACTCATCCATTCTTCTACTTTTGTGCTCATTTCCTTATCAGCTTATGTGCTCATGCATGCAGTATTTTATCAACAGTTGCTTGTGTGTATTGGCAAGCAAGACCAAAAAAAGAAAAAAGAAAAAAAGAATGAGACAGAACCAAGGAAATTGGTCACCCTTACTATTCTCTTCACAGAATGTACTGATGATAGACTTATATGATCTGCAAGTATTCGTAGCATCATTTTCTCATGAATTCCAGCAAAATTCTTGCTTTATAAGTTCATAGAAGCTGAGAAGGAAGGTAGAGCACAATACAAAGTTATTATCTTACAAACCAAGTGCAGCACATTACTTAATGCAGTATATTACCATTACTTAGAACTGGTTGCTTAACAAAATACTCATAAGGCTAGTCTGAATATCATGACAGACTTCTGAAAGCTCAAGTGACTGATAGTACTGCTATTCTGTTACATCAGCTGGTGGAGTTTGTCCACGAAGTGAGTTGCTATATAGCTACCATGTAGCTAATAATTAACATGGCTCTATAAAGTACCCATAAGTAGCTGTAAAATGTTGTCTTAACCAAGTGGCATGTTGGTTTTTTTCAATAATTTGACACTCTGTGCAGATCGTACTCTTGACCATTCAGGAAAAGAAAGGGTTTTTTTTTCCATTGTTTGAAAATGTGTGAAATTATCTCATAGATACTTGGTATAGACATGGTTTCACAACACTCAGCCATGGCTGCCCACTCCTGTATCTCTGCACAGCTGTCAGCCCAAAGCTCCAGAGAATTTTTTTTGGGAAGACAAAACATTCTCCCAGAAGGATGGGGGGGGGGCTAAATTGCAAAAAAGACTAATTGTCTTTCAATTAGTAGCAAACTTCCAACAGTCTGGAGCATTTTTTGCTACTTCTTTATATGTCATGAAGGTGTGAACCTTCCAATGAAGAAAGCCTTTGTTAAATTCATTTGCTGTTGCTAGTCTCATAGCTAGTCTTCCAATCTATTGGAACTAAAATTAACCACGGTTTTTGAAAACCTCAGTCAATTTCATTTTCAGGGTATTCATTTGGTTGGAAGTACAGTTGCAAAACTGGAAGCTGAAATGGAATTGACTAAGGCTGTTTTAGTTGTGGAGATGTTTACCTTTGAGAATTCTGGGACCAAAATAAAGAGAAGGAAAGATTCTTGGCTGCGGGGAGCAAGGGAATAAGATGAGGTGGAGGGATACTTCTGATAAATGCTACCAATTGTACAAAAGTTGCAATTATGACCCAATTTAGCTTCTTTTAAAAGAAATATCCTTTGATGACCTGGTGCATAGTAATCAAGCAGCATGATCAGCAACTACCCAACCAACGGCCATATCAAATGCAAAACTACTCACAATAGTACTCATTTGAATTGACAGCAGATCTTTGAAGTGATCAGAACAGAGGCTCAACTCAGAAAAAACCCCAGGTATTTTGAATAAGAGTAAATTTGAATTCAAATTCATAAGGTCACCATAAGTCAAAAGCTACTTGATGCCACTGAAAATGCACACACACACAGACATGCATCTGAATGGTAATCATGTTTTTTGAACGTTCAGCCTCCTGGCAATTTTTATTCCATTTCTTCCAAAGGTGTTGGGCACATAACTCAGCAAAAAACAAAACCCAAACTTAATTAAAGATAGAATTTGCCATTATTACTTTAAATCAGTATGTGAAAGTCAGCCATGACCATCACAACCCATTGCTTCTAAGTTCTAAATGTTCCTTTGTTGTCCTAGGTAACAGCAATTCATGACTCAGAAGTCACAACTAACAGATCCCCTGCCCTTTATGATACATACTAGAAATAAGGCCCCTTGTGGAAATAAATACAATGAACTCTAGAAAGAGGCTCTTTGAGAATGCCAAGGCCTTGGGCACTCAGCGTCAATGTGCTGTGGCGACCTCAGCAGGGTATAATGACACAGAGTCCACCATTTTCTCCAGGGGAACTGATCTCTGCTACTTGAAGAGCAGTTGTAATTTTCAGTGAACTCTAGCCCTCACCTGGAGATTGGCAACAATTGGTACTTAGGAGGGAATGGCTGGTTTGGAGGGTGGAGTCTATGGCATTGTACCTGTCTGAGGTCCCACCCCTCCTCAAACCTCACCCTCTCCAGGCTCCACCCCCCAAATCTCCATGAATTTCCCAACCTGGAGTTGGCAACCCTATCTCCTTCCCAGCCAAGCATCAACCTGCCATTACCTGCCCCTCTGATTTCAGCTTTGCATCTCTTTCCCCCTCCCTCCTGGAGATCAATTGTAATTCTGAGTGATTTCCACCCCTCTACTGAGATTGGGAACAGTGGTTCCCCAGAAGGGAATGGCTGGTTGGGAGGGCGGAGTCTATGGCATTGTACCTTTCTGAGGCCCACCCCTCCTCAAACTTCACCCTCTCCAGGTTCCATCCCTCAAATCTCCAGGAATTTCCCACCTGGAATTGGCAACCCTATCTTCTTCCCAGCCAATCATCAACATACCTTTATTTCCCCCTCTCTCTTTAGCATTCCATTCCCCCCCACACACACACACCTGCAGCCTCTCCCATGCTCTGAAGCCCTGGCTGCCACAGAGTCCACCATTTTCCATGCTCTGAAGCCCTGACTGCCACAGAGTCCACCATTTTCTCCAAGATAACTGATCTCTGCCATCTGGAGAGCAGTTGTAATTCTGAGTGATCTCCAACCCTCACCTGGAGATTAGGAACAATGGTTCCCCAGGAGGAAAATTAGTCTTTCTCTGCAGTGGGGACCAAAGCAGCTTACATCATTCTCCTCTCCCGCTTTTGACTTGCACAACAACCCTGTGAGGTAGGTTAAGCTGAATATTATGTATTAATTTGGGAAAGCTATCTAGTCTTTAATATATGAACTGAGCTCAAAAGGTTGTGTGTCTCATTCTCATTTTCTTTATTGCTTGAATACATATTGGAACAATATCACCTTTTTATTACTTTAGGACTAATGTTGGAGCCTTCCTATTGGCAGTGCTAGCTAACTATGGTCGTGATCACACACAGAATTAGCCATGCCATAGGCACAAATGCCGGGCGGATTTTAACAGCGTGATCAAACGCCAACATCTGCCAAGAGTCCCGCTCCTATCAGCAATCCATTTTGCTCTGCTGCAGAAGCGGAGTAAAAAGACAGCAGAGAAAGTCCAGTAGCAAACAGGTCCAGGAAAGGACTTCCCCTGTTTGATCGTGCCATTGCGCTCTCATAGCATCTGGATGGTCTGATCGGGCCATCCCAACTCCATGCCGTTGTTTTTTTCCCCATTTCAATATGCACATCATTGCACACTGCATAGGGAGCACTTGGTGCGGAGATATGAAGCATCGATCCCTCGTTAAAGCGCACCAGAAATATGCGGCCAGGAAAAAAATCCTGACTCACCCGCGGTTGCGTCTGATCACGTAGTGGTGGGCTGCCCCCACATCTCCCAGGGACTGTGTGATTGCACAAATGTGGGTCAAATTCCTGCGGAGCAAATAGCCTTGCTCCCCCCCCCCGCATTATCTCGCACGTGTGAACGCTGCCTATGTAAGTTTCTAAAGCACTTTCTGGTTCCTAAGTCAACCTCAGAGACTAACAGTGCAGAAGTAAGTACCACTGATTTCAGTGATGCTTACTTCCCATATGAACATGCATAGGTTTGCACTATCATTCTTCTGTAACTGCCATTTGCCTAATCCAGGAGAGAACAGTTGATTCCCTTGGTTTTCCTGGATTCAGCTTTGAAGAGGGGGCGAACTGTGTGGTTTATATCTGTACTATTTAAACTTTGTTCATTGCACCTCCCTAATTCCTAATGTTCAATATATTCATAATTAACTGATTGTTTTAAATCAGATTGCAAATATGTTGTGTATTTTCAGATTGTCTTCTCAGAGTTCTATTTGATCTCATAAATTCTATGAGTACAAATGCCACCACCTTCTTTTTGCTGCACAAAAGCAGCACATATACTAAAATATATCTAGTTTTAAATTATGTATGAGATGCTGATGATGATCCTAGGAATAGTTATTTAAAGCAAGCTCAATCATATAGGGTTTCAGCTTGAGAGGAAATGGGCATCGCAACTAAGGAACTTCCATATGCAAACATTTTATTTGTAAAAACAGAATTACCTGTTACTTGTCAGATTGTGACTCAAAGAGTTACTGATATACTCATGAGGGGTCATGACAATCACTTTGTTTACAATGTCAAATTTACCATTCCTGGGAAAGGTGATTGAGACAGTGGTCACTGAACAGCTTCAGGTCTTTCTGGATGAGACTTTTGTACTTGATCCATACCAGTCCAGATGCAGTTGGATTGAGGCAATTCAGCATTCCTGATTTTGTTGGACTTTTGGTCCACCATTTGGTCTCCCTTCGGATTCATGGCACTGCCTTATTTTGGTTTGCTTCCAGGGATGCAGTCAGAGGGTGTTCTTTGGGGCAAGGCATCTTCTGTGCAGCCCTTGGTCTGTGGGGTACCCCAGGGATCAGTCTTGTCCCTGATGTTTTTTAACATTTATATGTGCCCTCTAGTGGAACTCATCAGGAGATCTGGAGTTGGTTGCCACAAGTATGCTGATGACACCCAGATCTTTCTCCTTTTGGTTGTCTCTTCTCTGACCCAGTGCCTGGACACTGTGGTTGGATAGTTGAGGCAGAGCTGGTTGAAACTTAATCTGTCTAAGACTGAAGACATATGGCTGGGTAAGACTGGGCCTGTGGGGGGGAATTGCAACTTCCAGCTCTGGATGGAGTTCAGTTCTAATTAGTGGACTCAATGAAGAGTCTAGCTGGATGCCTCTCTTACCTTGGAGGAGCAGGTGTCCACAGTTGCAAGGCAGGCTCTTTTCTATCTACACTGGGCCTGTCAGCTGCCCCCCTATTTTTTGTGGCTGGACCTGGCCACAGTGATTCATACCACAGTCAGCTCCAGAATAAACTATTTCAATCCACTCCATGCAGGGATGCCCTTGAAGGTGCTTTGGAGATGTCAAATGAAGTCCTAAATGAAGTTTTCATGCTTCTGACCAGAACATCTTGGCCTTCACATATACAGCCTGCCTTAAAGCAGCTGCATTGGCTGTCTATTGGTTTCCAGGCCAAATTCAAGATGCTGAATTTGACCTGTAAAGACATAAACAATTTGGGACTGTCATACCTGAGAGCTAGCTCAGCTAGCCCAGGCTAGCCTGATCCCATCAGATCTCAGAAGCTAAGCAGAGTTGGCCTTGGGTAGTATTTGGAAAGGCGAACAAGGAATACCAAGGTCATAACACAGAGGCAGGCAATGGCAAACCACCTGTGAAACATTTATTGCCTTAAAAACAAGTCTAGCTCACCACCTAGTGGTGCATAATGCTAAAAAGCTAGAACTTCTGGCTGGCAGACAATCTTAGGATCTCCTGTCTATTCTGCACATGATGCCATATGATAATTAATTAATACCTGAGGGACAACTTCTTCCCTTACGACCCCGCCCCCCTTGGTGGCTGTGGTCATGATCTCATGGCCAACTAGTGATGCCATGCCCTCAGATCGGATGTTTGGCATGCACCGGGGTGAGGGCTTGTTTAATCTTAGCCCCTTCCTGATAGAATGCCCTTTTAGATAAGACCCAGGTATGTGGGACCTCCCTAGGTTTTGCATGTTCAATAAGGCTGAGCTTTTCTGCCAGGCATTTCCCAGTTGAGCTTATTTCTGGGGCTTAATGCTGGATCTGCCATTATTAGTTGTGTGTTGTTTGCTTTTTTATACTTTGTATTTTTATAATGATTTATATTGTTGGGAACTATTCTGAGCCACACTTTGTGGGGGTAAGGAGGTATATAAATTAAAATTTAAAAGAAATGGAAATAATAAATAAAATGAATGCTTCTTTTGATAATATATATTATCTTATTGAGTTAGACTTTTGTAGATTTTTGTCTCTTTGGCCTTGTTCACAGAAACCTGCTGGAGGTAGTTTCTGCAAGGTAAAACACAAATACCCATTAACTAAAACTACCATACTTTAATTTTTTTAAAATTTCACATTAGCCCATTAATGCTATTTCATGATTAAAATTCACTAATTGATCTGTTCCTGTTTGTTCTCCTGGACAAATTTGCTTCCTGCATCTTGCATGTAAACACTCCAGTTGACATTCTCCTGATTATCTCAGCATACAGCTCTTAGACACGGGCTGGTCAGAAGTTTCTAAGAGTGGCAGGATGGGTGGGCTGGTAGAGAGTAATGCCAATGAAACAGAAGCAGAATAATAACCACAACCATGTTACATAATGTCACAATGTATGCTTTTTAACTATTTCTAATATCTTTGAAGATGAAATCACCATGCCAAAATTAATTAAAAATGAACATAAGAATTTGGCTGAGGATTACTATCTTGTTTTAGAATATGTGCCAATTCATTCACATGAAACACAGAAGCTTGCTTTAACACATCTATTCCTAGCTGCATGAGGAAATATGCATACATATGCTTTCTTTGTATGTGTTTAGCTCATTAAAAATGATGATAGCATCAAGGGAGAGTGGATAGTGCATTTGGCCTTTTCTTTTCCCTGTCAATTATTGGCTCCAACGAAAACAATGAGCCAGGAAGTCCTCAAACTTGGATATTTAACATTATATATTTCCACAGTTTATTGGTTCTTGTGCTTCAGTGTATAAATAATGAGAAAATAAATATTTCACATACAAACTTCTAATAGTAGGAGCAAAGAAATAAAGTACTGTAGTATTGCATATAACTATTTTGTGTACAATCCTACTTAGGGATGGGTTGGTTAAACAAAATTGGATCTGGATATCAGGGAACCAAAAAATATCAGCATTCCTGGTTATCAGGTTCCATTTGATATTCAGATGTGTTCCCCCTCCCCCAAGATTCCATTATAATTCGGCTCCATTATTCCCTATAAGGAATCTTTCCGCAGGGTTGGGGATGCTGTTTTTTGAGCAAATGGCACCAAACATGCCTGTGTATTAAAGAGCTCCCAAGTTTCAACTGAATTGTACCAATAGATCCAATTCTGTGGGCTCTTAAACAAGATGCCCACAGCCGTCCTCCATTTTTTTTCTTATGGGGGAAAATTCCATGCTTTCTCCAGGGCAAAAAATAGCCAGGAGGAGGAGGAGGAGATTGGATTTATACCCCACCCTCCACTCGGAGTCTCAGAATGGCTTACAAACTCCTTTCCCTCCCCCTTCGCACAACAGACACCCTGTGAGGTAGCTGGGGCTGAGAGAGCTCTTTCAAGAACTGCCCTTGAGAGAACAGCTCTGACAGAACTATGGCTTGCCCAAGGTCATCCAGCAGCTGCAAGTGGAGGAGTGGGGAATCAAACCCGTTCTCCCAGATTAGAGTCCGCTCACTTAACCACTGCACCAAACTGGCAAGCAAAGCAACCACTGGCCAAAATCTTTTCACAACAGACAGAACCAACAAACCCAAAGAACCAATGCAGAACAAGGGAATCCCAGCATAAATGCAGGACAATGTGGCAAGCCTAACACAACAAATGTACAACCTGAGAATCCAAGCCAGTGTCAAACCAGAGAATCCTCTGAGACAGACCAAATGGGAACACTGTTGCAGGCCCAAAAATGTAAAATCAAAGAATTCAATCCAGTGTACAACCCAAGAATCCAAGGCACTGTCAAACCCAAGGATACACCACAAACTGCAAACCTGACACAGACCAACTCAGGTGAAGAAAACAATGTTGCAAGACCTTTAGATCAGTGCTTTTGTGTGTGCCCTTTGGCAGTGGTTGATTGATTGTCCCACGCCTTTTTCTATTGTCCAAAGTATGCAATAGCCAGAGAAAGGGATTTCTTAAAAAATAATAAACTATTCAGCCACTTCTGATACCTCAAGATTAAGATTATTTTGAGTAGCTTCTACAAAAGCTGTATTGTGGATGTGGCAAACTTATGTTCTACTGTGATTTTTAATTCTTAAATTGTGTTTTATAGTGTATGACCTAGGGGCTGTTAAACTTGAATAAACTTTACTTGACTTGAATGTTGCAAGACCCATAGAACTCATTTCAAAGTACAGAATCTAAGTAAAGTCAACCTGGCAAGATGATAACAAGCCCTGGGAAGAAGACACTGACAGAGACAGACAGCAAAATTCAAGAAAAAGTCCTAGGAGCCTTAAAACACTCTAAGCAAAATTCAAGAAAATGTCCTGGGAGCCTTAAAACAAGGTAGTTTTAATGGTTATTCCTGAATATTTCCAGGATTTCTCAAGTCCCATTTCCCATATCCCAGAAAATCCCAGATACCATCTGGAGACTCAAATATATCCAGGAAATACTGTATTGTTTGGATATATATTTGAACCAGATATATTGGAATGCATATCCCTAGTCTCACACCTCTATAAAGCTTTTCAAAGTACTGCTATGTTGGATCCATGCTTAAGGTTCACATTCACTTCATGTAGGAAATTCTTATAAGTCTATTTCACTGTGAGGTCTGCATTATGCTAGTTATCTTTTACACTCCCCAACCCAGTTCTGTTCAAAGTTACACCCATATTGTGAAATACAAGGAGTGTTTTAATGCATCTTAATGTGTCTGGGAAGCAACCTTCTTTGTCCATTAAAATCAGTTTCAAAATTTGAATGTTGTCTTTTCATGGATAAGAACTATGATCACTGATGCTCTAGAAATGCATTTTTCTTTAAAGCATACTTATTTCTTTGAAAAGGAAGTAGCATAAATACTGCTTACTGAATACATTCTTTCTGGGTCTGCCATTAATTCAAGGATATGTAAAGTATGCATTTTGTTTGGCATCTCATGTCTTTCTCAGCTTTGTTAGAAAGAATTTGATATTCAAAATACCTCTCTAGTTAACTTTTCCCTAGTCCCCTACTTGTTTTTCTTCTCTGTGTATATTTGCCTATAATTGACAAGCTGTTCCAAGGAATTAAGTATTCCCTAGCTGGATGGCCTTTGTAAAGAAGAATATCCTTGAAGGTAATCAACAAACTGAAACACAGCATGTTTTCTTAGCTTGTAATTCCTGATAAATCAATACCAGGCAAACACACTTACTTTAAAGGTTAAATACTTTAAGCCCTTTGGTAGTAATTGAGTGCATTTTCAAGAGAGGTTTAATTTTGAAGGGAAGCTTTTTTTGTTGTTGTTGCTCAATTCCAATACTTCAATCCTATTTCTTCTGAGAGTAAATATTGTACATTGCTTCGTAACAGCTTATACTGCAACCAAATAAATATGCACAATGCTGATTTCTATGCTTTACAATGCCGTATCTTCATAACTTAATTTAATTTTGTACAGGCTTATAGGGGCTTCCACAAATGTGCCAGTTCAAATATTATTGACTTTAACAGAATAACTGATGGTGGAGGAAAACACCATCAAGTCACAGTCAACTTATGGCAACAGAATAACTGCCTACATAGATTATAGTTAAAGGCAGCTGCAATGCTTAGAAATTTGTAGTGAGAAGACTTTTATCCAACTGCCAACAATTGTGGATCTAGACTGGGATCCAAATAACTGTTATTTTGTTGCTCAGTCCCACAGTTAAGTCTGACTCTTCGCGACCCCATGGACCACATCACGCCAGGCCCTCCTGTCTTCCATTGTCCTCTGGAGTTTGCTCGATTTCATGTTCGTTGTATCGATAACACTGTCTAACCATCTCATCCTTTGCTGTCCCCTTCTTCTTTTACTTTCAGTCATTGCCAGGATCAGGGTCTTCTCCAAAGAGTGATCCCTTTTCATTTGGTGGCCAAAGCATTTGAGTTTCAGCTTCAGTATCTGGCCTTCCAAGGAACAGTCAGGGTTGATTTCTTTTAGGATTGGTTGATTCAATCTCCTTGCTGTCCAAGGCACTCTCAAAAGTCTTCTCCGGCACCATAATTCGAAAGCATCTATTCTTCGGCGCTCGGCCTTCCTTATGGTTCAACTCTCGCAGCCACACATTACTACTGGAAATGCCATTGCTTTGACCATACGGTCTTCTGTTGGCAGGGTGATGTCTCTACTTTTTATTATGCTGTCTAGGTTTGCCATAGCTTTCCTCCCAAGGAGCAAGTGTCTTTATTTCAAGACTGTAGTCACCATCTGCAGTGATCTTGGATCCCAGGAACGTGAATTCTGTCACTACTTCCATGACTTCCCCTTCTATTTTTGCCAAGGAGTGATGGGGTTGGATGCCATGATCTTAGGTTGTTTTTTTTTTATGTTGAGTTTCAAGCCCACTTTTGCACTCTCCTCTTTCACCCTGAGCAAGAGGCTTTTTAGGTCCTCTTCAGTTTTCATCATTAGAGTGATATCATTTGCATATCTGAGGTTGTTGATGTTTTCCCCGGCAGTCTTAATTCCAGCTTGTGATTCACCCAGGCTGGCATTTCACATTATGTACTCTGCATATAAATTAAATAAGCAAAGGGACAATATACATCCTTGTCGTACTCCTTTTCCTATGCTGTCGCTTCTTGACCCTTATACAGGTTTCTCAGGAAACATGTAAGGTGATCTGGTACTCCCATCTGTAGTAACTGGGGATGATTTTATTTTTAGCTGTTTATTTTGTGTTTCGTTCCTTGCAGAAGCCCAGTGCTTAGTTTTACATTTGTGAGCTTTCAGAAGTGCAGATAAGGCCATCTGCAGAGATTAGCTTTTGTTGCCTAGCACTGACACCATGAAGACTGGGTTTTTTTTACTTTTTACTTAGTAGGAATGGCCTTGGACAGCTGAAACTGATTGGGGTTCCTCTGCAACAGCTGAGCATGTGAATGTCAATTAGTTTAGCTTTCAGTTATATCTGTCAAATACTTTATTTACATATGTTAAACTCCCTGACTGGTATTGAGATCAGGTGATCCTGGTTGCGAGGTCTAATTGGTAATTAGTGCCTATGATGAGGTGTTCCCAGAAGTGGTTAAAAATGAAGTCTTTTCCTATGTTTTTTTCCCTAACTTTAGACCCTTAGATGGTTATGCTATAGGAGACAATTGTTATTCCATTTGGGAAATCTTGAAACTGTTGGATGGACTGAGATTATGGTGGTCTGCCTTTTGAACTGCTGTAAACTGATTGGTCTTTGTGTTTCAAGAATTGCTGTGAATAACTGGTGCTATGATGACCTTGGAGAAAGGAAGCGAGCCATTGCAAGGCTTTTGCAAGTTGCAACAGTTTCAAAAGTGGCTTGCCATTGCCAGATAAGACCAATGTTTGTGAAACCCAGTCCAGAGACCCCGTGGGAGCATGGAACCAGTTGTACTGTTCTTTGCATCCTGGCCCTTTTTTTTTTTTTTAGTTTTGAAAACTATCATGAGCACCAGAAAATCAGATGAAACACAGTCTATTGTGAGCAGTGGGTTGGAAAGCTAAGTTATATTCTGAACCCTCTTGGTTTTGAACCATCCCAGAAATGCAATACATTGCATCGGATACATTGGGTTCGATTCTGACTCCTAAACATAGGGGGAGTTTGTAGAGGTGAATTTTTCCTGTCTTTCCCTCTAGTGCCAGCTCAAAGTATTTAGATACCTCCTTCTGTGATGCCATCAGCTGACTGAGTTCCAGCAGAATTGTCAGTAGCACCACAGTCTGTCTTGGACCAAAGCAGTAGTGGCATAAGTATGAGGCCCAGTAGTGTGTTTGGATCCTCAGCAGGTTGTGCTGCCACAAGCAGCAGCCTGAGTTGCTTGTACATTGAAACAGCTATGCCTTCACAATATCTAATTTCTGTAAGGAGAAAGCTGAGAATTGGGAAATATGCTAGGAGACATGGAGAGTTGCAGGAACAACAGGCAATCTCCTTGTTTCTTAAGTGAACAGAGCAAATCATGTGAATATAGAAAAAGCTTGCACAAGTGTTAGGAGAGTGGCTCAGGCTACAGTCTTATACACACTTACAAAGGAAGCGAGTTTCTTTTAATGTATTTGGACAAAACGCGGAGCATTTCGTTGTTAGACAAAAATATTATTTAGCCTGACTAATATAATTTTGTTTATTGTTTTATAGTTCATTGTGTTATTTATTTTTACTTATAATTAGATAATGTAAATAAACTGATGATCCTTTAGAATGATTGTTCTTTTTTTTTGCTGCTATGCCCAGCACTGTCATGGAATAAGAAAATGATAAGATAAATTCATATACTTGCAAAACTTCTAAAAAATCTGAGAAAGCTAATGCGATTGTAGGGGTTGCCATGTCATACTAGGATTGGGGAAACCTGAATTCAAATCTCTTCTGAGCCATGAAGTTCATTTGGTCATTTTATGCCCACCCTCCCTCTGCTAATCCAATTGGGTGGGATGGGACAAGGAAAAGAGGAACAAATCTGAGAGAACAGAGGGGCAGCACAGCGGTTGTCCAGCATAGTTAAAAAGGGAGGTGTCAGGAGAGACAGGGGAGGAGAGGAAGGAAAGCTGCCTGGGAAAGGCTGAGAAAATGCAGATAAGGAAGAAAGAGGTACCTAAATGAGGAGCTTGGGCCTGAGGCAAGATAAAGCTACCAGACCTGGGCAGGCCTGGAGGAAGTGTCCCATGGCAGAGGCATAGCTCACTTATGATGTCCCACTGCCCCCTGGTTGGGACCACACAGGTATTAGTGTTCATAGTCAGTGTGCATACCTACATATGTAATCATGTAACTGAGAATTTAGTGAGCTGGTTGAACAGAAAGAACACTGATTAAAGGGTTAGTGTTATGTTGTGTAGTAGACAGAATGTTGGGCTATGGCTAGGAAGAGATGAGTTCAAATGTCTGCTGATGCTCGCTGGGTAGTTCTAGACCAGCATTCTGCTTAGCTTAACTTTCAGGGCAATTACAAAGACTAGCTACAATAACTCCATGTAGGCCATCCTTACCTCTTTGGAGGAAGTTTATGAATGTGAAAAATTATTTGCATTATTATTATTATTATTATCATCATCATCATCATCATCATCATCATCATCATCATCATCATCATCATCATCATTATTATCATCATCATTGTTATTATTATTATGAAAAGTATTATTAAATAGCAATAAAGGTAACATTCAAATAAAGTATCAAGACTGAGCATAATAATTATACTGATGGAAGTTTTCTCTCTGTGTGTGTGTTGTGAGACAGTGAGATATGATGATTCATATTCTCATTTGTCATTTGCCAACAGTTTGTTTGTGTTAAAAAGAATTAAAATATGGATCAGAGCTAAATTAATGTCTCATTCAGATGGAAAATTGATCATCTTTGTTTTATGATGTTCAGAAACCATCCAGACACTTCCCCACATTTCTACATGAATTACTCACAGCCATATGATAGTAAGGGGTGTTGTTGTGAGAACAACTCCATCATTTGAATGATGATCAGATATATGCTAACCAAAAAGTGCTCAAGGACTAGATGTATTCTCAAATAGTATTGGAATATAACTTATTCTTGCACTTGATAGAAGCTGTGAGAGCATACAACTGCCAATGTACTCTTGATCCAGGATGGGAATTCAGGGAGCAATCCTCATAAGCAAGTCTATTCAGAATCCTACTAAGATCTGTTCAACAATAGGGGTGTACAGGGTAGGGTTTTTTCCCCAGTTAGAATCTATTGGACTAAAAAATAAATAAATCAGGATTTTGGGATGCCAGAATATATCCCCAAAATACTGATAAGGTATTTTGGGGTATATTTTCAGCTCAGGAAGATCCACACCTCTATTCAGTAGGCTTACTACCAGGAACATGTTCTTCGGACTGACCATCAGAGTGGTTATCCATGATCCTACAGATATCACTTCTTTTTTGCTGACTATGAAACTGATGTCTCTTAGGAACAAACAAAGTGATCAACAATGAAATGTTGTCTAACTTTGGTATTCCATTTTTCATATAATCTATGT
Organism: Gekko japonicus; assembly: GCF_001447785.1. Lineage (NCBI taxonomy): Eukaryota > Metazoa > Chordata > Lepidosauria > Squamata > Gekkonidae > Gekko > Gekko japonicus. Next base: position 365,234 of record NW_015159736.1, read on the forward strand.
AAAACAATTGTATTTCCACATTAAAAAAATGCTAGCCCTTGCCTTCCAACTCAGAAGCAGTAACAGAAATGCAGTTGTGCAACCACTTTATGTGTATAAAGGCTAGTATTGTTTCTTGCTCACTGTCCTAGGGCAAACATTTCATTTGCATATACCTCTTTCCATGTAACACTGCAAAATTAATGTTTGTCTATGTTCTTAATAATACATTTTTTAAAATACTGACATTTTACAGAGGGTGGTTAAATATCAGTCTCACACTTTCCGTGTGAAAGATTCTGGAGAAAAATCATTAGAGAATGATGAAGTGAAAAGTCATCTTCCAACCTGATTGTCAGTCTTCACTGTAAGATATGTCACATGGTTCAAACCACATTCTGATTACTGATAATTATTGATCAAGGTTACCATTGTCACTCTAACTATTTGCCTATATTCTCCTGTATGTTTGATTTTCTTTTCTTTAATAGTTTCCCATAATCCTTTAATTGATCTTGCAGATGATCTTAATTTAAAAGAAATATGGGGGAAAATAATTTGCCAGAAATATTTCTCACTTCCAGTAATTATTTCACCTAAAATGCAGTTGCAGAATTAATGCAGACCATGTTGTACACTCTTCAAAGTGTTCCATAATATGGAATCTATATAGATACTGATCAACAAATCCAGCAAAAGACATTTTGACATATTTGAAAAGTGACAAGATCAAGTCTCTATACTTAAAGGTGAACTGCAAAGACATTGTAAAAATCCTCAATTTTATGTGCGCCTTTTAATTTTTACAAAGCCTGTATATCAGTTGCTTTTATAATATTGTTCATAAATATGATTGCTTTAACATTTATGGAAACATTCATATTGGTTCAATACATGCTAATTTGTTAAATATCATTCATTAATGGCTTTTTGATTTTTGGAAAGTGCTGACTTTCTTCATTTTTCACTTTTTTCCTACTGATAATTACTCTTTCTTTGGCTAAGATTAGGGGTCATTTCGTAGAAAAAGAGCTAGGGGAACTCATTAGCATAACTCATTAGCATATGCCACACCCCCTGACATCACCGGAAGTGTGTCATAAGGCCACACCCACCACTCAGTCTTAGTCTTAAAGGTGCTATTTGTTAGTCTTAAAGGTGCTATTTGAACTCTTGGACTATTTTGCAGCAACAGACTAACACAGCTAATTCATCTGAATCTAAACCCACCACTCAGGCTCCACCCCCAAAATCTCCAAGGTATTGCCAACTCAGAGCTGGCGAGCCTATCTGATGGCACATGTGGGGGAAAACAAGCAAACCACCCATGTCAGGTAAAAAGGATAGAAGTTCAACACAATTTTATCTATTTTCAGTAACTGGTTTGTTGAGAGAAAAGCAACAACAAGCACATCAGTGAAGACCTAGTACCAGAGTGCCAAAAAGGAAAGCTGTTTGGTAATAGATGAAGTACAAAATATGTAGCTATTCACATTCCAGTTACCAGGAGTGTTCCCTCTAAGCTGAGTTAGTGTGAGCTAGCTCACAGCTTTTAAGCCTCTGGCTCACATATTTTTCTCTTCACTCAGGAAGGAGGGCTCCAGAGGCAAACTAACTGATGCAGTAGCCAAATCACTCGCTCACAGCTTTAATGCCAGTGGCTCACAAAGTAGAAATTTTGCTCACAAGACTCCACAGCTTAGAGGGAACATTGGTAGGCAATTCCAGGGAGAAAAAACAGCTATAAACCAAAACCAGCTATAAACCAAAACCAGCTATAAACCAAGCATGGGGGCAGATGACCACATTGCTACGGAAAATACACAGAAAATCCAGGCATTTATAAGCGGTGGACCTGCAAGTCTGGCAGGAGTGCGAGGAAGCCCCGCGAAGCCCCCCCGGCCCCCAATGGTCCCGGTC